>NC_073692.1:27850532-28096282 GCF_029784155.1 Uranotaenia lowii
AAAACTACTCCCAAGACACCCAAAATTCCTAAGAAAATCCCCACAATAAGCCCCCCAATCAGCGTCCCTAAAAAGCAGAATATTGCAGAACCAAAAAAACGAACTCCTCCTGGATTCCGTACCATCTTCTCACCACAGAATAATCCAACATCAGCAGGAACCTCAAAGGCCCCCATTACAAATGCAGTTTCGTCAGAATCAACTTCCCAGCCGGGATTGTTTAAGCTGACTGACATTCTAAATGGAGTATTTTCATTTTTCAACGTTTCTGAATCCATCAGAAGCATTGTAACAACAATACTTCCTGTAGTAAAGACATTTTTGAAGCAACTGATGCAAACTTGGCCCCTCATTTCAGTGTTTATCTCTCTCGATGGCTAATTTAAGCCGAGAGGTCGGAGATATCACTGTTTTACAGTGGAATTGTCGTAGTATAATCCCTAAATTGGATCCGTTCAAATTTCTTCTTTATGAAACAAATTGCGATATTTTTGCGTTGTCCGAAACTTGGCTTTCTTCTCAATCTAACATCTCATTCCACGATTTTAATGTCATACGTCTAGACCGCGACGATTCTTATGGAGGGGTGCTTTTGGGGATCAATAAGCGCCACTCCTTTTATAGAATCCACCTCCCTTTATCAGGAGGAATTGAAGCTGTTGCATGTCATATAACTATAAGAGGTAAGGACTTATGCGTTGTCAGTTTGTACTGGCCTCATAGAGTTGCAGTGGATCGAAATTACCTAGAGGACCTGTGCTCAGTACTTCCTGAGCCAAGGTTGATCCTGGGTGACTTCAATTCACATGGAACTGTTTGGGGAGAACAAGTTGACGATTGTCGTTCTACTCTTATCTATGACATTTGTGACAGTTTCAATTTAACAATTTTGAACACGGGTGAAAAAACACGGGTACCTAAACCTCCTGCAAGACAAAGTGCAATTGACCTCTCACTCTGCTCAAACTCACTATCATTGGATTGCCAGTGGAAGGTAATCCCTGATCCCAATGGTAGTGATCACTTGCCAATCAAAATTACAATCACCAATGGGGCCAGCAATTCAAATTCTACAAATATGGCATATGACCTTACAAGACACATCGACTGGAAAAAGTACTCGGACGAAATAACAACAGCCATCGATTCTATGCAAATTTTACCTCCTTTAGAGGAGTACCACTTTCTTTCACGTTTGATATATGAAAGTGCACTTTGCGCACAAACAAAACCCATCCCAGATTCATCAGTTCCTCGAAGGCCCCCAAACCCATGGTGGGACCAGCAGTGTTCCAAGCTCTATAAGGACAAATCAAAAGCATTCAAAGATTTTCGAAAACATGGAACCCTCGTCCTTTTTGAATCATATCCCAAGCAACATTTTAAACTCTGAATGGTTTTATAAAAAAAATTAGCTGTTGTAAAAGGGATTTATAAAGTATTGTTTGCTTTGTAACGTAATTTATTAAGGTCTCTATATGAATGCCCTTTAAGATAGCTTAAAAGCAACTATATAATCTTTTTATAGAACTCCTGTCAAATTTTGTGTTGGTTTTATAACCATTTATTTTTTTGGTTCAGAAGAGTGCTAAAAAGCAATTATTAAACCTCTCTAGAAAACCAACCTTGGAGAAAACCACAACAAAGAATGTTTTATAACCATCAATTTTTTTGGTTTAGTAGAGCACTACAAAGCAATTGTTAAACCTCTCTAGAAAACCAACAAAGAATGACAGATGACAGTCCGATCGAAATGTAAACAAAAATGTGCGTGTGTGCCATCGTCTCAAAGCTTTACTACCAAATGGAGTTTTTGAGCTATTATTTCCCCCGCCCCGATGATGGAAAAAGCTGTTTCGGGAGACAACTGAGATCGAGTTTTGGTCACCGAGCACCACAGTTATATCATCTAATTTTCTCCTGGAAGTAGCTTCGTCATCAGCTTCAACGAGTGCCACTATGATTAGGAATCAATCCATGGCAAATCAGAATGTATGAGATACTAAGCCAGCGAAAGTTCCTTTACTTTTCCGTTCTTTCAAACTCTTTCCATCTTAATAAGCTTTGGAAACATTTCTACAAAGGGTGTGCTGGCTCTTGCTATTGAAACAAACATGTACAGACCCAATTAACATTTTAAATTCTTGATGGTGTTGCTTGCTTTTGATTAGTAATTATAAATTCTTTTTGTGTTTCATCGCTATCCGAAAACCCATAGAATCCTTGATGAACAACTTTCAGAAACAATTTACGTAGTATTCAAAAGGAACATATTTTCTTTTTTTTTTGTTTTATTACTACATAGCACTTCTTTAAATTAAATTACATTCCATACACTTCATCATCATTTCCGCTTGATGTTCTCCGACTGCTTTAAGCGTCAACGTTTTTCCGTCAGAATTTGACGATGCTAGTAGCGGATTTTAAGCACTATAATTTCCAATAACAGTCACTTTGTTGCTGCCTCGAATAGACTGCTTCCGGCTTGTTCCACACAACCAATTAGGGATCTCTCTGCCGGTTTTAAATACATCACCTTTTGGAAGTTGTGTTGCTCCATCAACAGCCGAACCTACAAACAAATTAAATCATGTTCCTGTCCACCATTACATCTCATTTCAGCATATTTACCTGTGGTTTCAGAATCTTAAGATGACAATTGTCATTCATATTCGCAGCTTCCTGGTCCTGGCCGTCACCTATAGAAAAAATATTCCACAGAAACGGCATTTTCGGATAGAGGATTTTTGTTTGTGAAATTTTAACCTGTTCTGCAGAATTTTGATTGAATGTTTTGTTCGTTTTGTTGTTGTTTCGATCTGTCATCCTGCACTGAAATAAATACTCTTAAAGAGATCCGACAAAAGATCATTTGGTTCTATAAGTTGTAAAACTGTTTTCCAAAAGAATATCTGCTCCTGGAATGACATTCCTTCAGAACAGTTGGTTTTATAAATGGTTTCTTCAAGCTAAATTGGAATTTTTAATAGGAAGCCATTTTTTTTAAAAGAAATAATGGAAATATTAGAAAATTCTTCATAAAATATTATGGTGCATATGCATTAATTACCAAGAAATTATTTGAAATACATGTTATTCAAACTAATTATTATAAAAAAATCGGACATTGGGCAGTAAAATATAGATATTGAATTTCATCTTAATTACCTTATAACAAAAAGAAATCATTTGTGCTCCTTTATTATGTAAAGTTCGAGGGGGGCTCTGTTTATTTGTCACTATCTTGAAAAATTAATCGAAAAATTTAAAAGCGCAACAACTTTATCGATTAATATGGTGAAAAAATAATTAAGATGCAATAATATATATCAGTATGAATAATGTCATCCCTGAATCCTGACCGAAAAAATTCTAAAATTTATTTGTAATTGCGTCAGATTATTTTATTTTGAAAAAAGCATTTAAAAAACTCTTCTCAGAGTTTAGTTTTTCCATGTGTCATTTTTTTATCTGCCTCTAGGATTGATTGTCTTGTAACGGCTCTAAGCAAAACCCTTTTGAGTCCATATGGTTGTATAAGGTACTGATAATGTTTTCTTCAGGACCTTCTGTAGGTGGGCCTTTTTACACTTATAGGTGTTTTATAAATGTTTTAATGCGGTTTATAAAACTAATCGTTGTTTTATAACCAAGCATTGAGGCTCCCTTCCAGATTTTTATAAAACTAAAATTGTTACTTGGGTATGTTTCCCTTGAAAATCAGTTCAAAAAATTGATCAAAGGGAAGAAAAAGGCGTATTGGAGGAATTTTGTGGGTGGTTTATCACGGGAAACATCCTTGAGTACCTTATGGAAAGTGGCACGAAGTATGCGCAATCGATCATCTACAAATGAAAGTGAAGAATATACACATAGATGGATACTCAACTTCGCACGGAAAGTCTGCCCAGATTCTACACCTGTACAAAAAATAATCCGGAACGTGTCTCCTGATAGGTGTGGTCTGGATTCCAGTTTTTCGATGGTCGAATTTTCACTTGCCCTCCTCTCTTGCAACAATTCAGCTCCGGGAATTGATAAAATCAAATTTAACTTGTTGAAAAACCTCCCGGACGCCGCAAAATTTCGCTTGTTAAATTTATTTAATCAATTCTTGGAGAACAACATTGTTCCCCAAGAGTGGAGAGAAGTGAGAGTTATCGCTATCCAAAAGCCCGGAAAACCAGCGTCCGATGCGAACTCGTACCGTCCTATAGCGATGTTGTCTTGTATACGCAAGTTGATGGATAAAATGATTTTGTTTCGTTTGGATAAATGGGTAGAAGCAAATGGTCTCCTTTCAGATACTCAATTTGGGTTTCGAAGGGGCAAAGGGACAAACGATTGTCTTGCTTTGCTGTCTTCAGAGATACAAATGGCGTACGCAAAACGTGAGCAAATGGCTTCAGTGTTTCTAGACATAAAGGGAGCTTTTGATGCAGTCTCAATAGAGGTGTTGTCAGACAAATTGCACTCTCGAGGTCTGCCTCCTCTATTGAACAACATCTTATACAGCTTGCTTTGTGAGAAACATCTGAACTTTGCTCACGGAGATATTGCAATTAGAAGAACCTCCTATATGGGCCTCCCGCAGGGTTCATGTTTGAGCCCACTTTTGTACAACTTTTACGTAAGTGACATCGACAGTTGTCTCTCTGAAGGCTGCACTCTAAGACAACTTGCAGATGACGGCGTGGTGTCTGTCACAGGATCTTCCGAGTCTCATCTGCACAGACCTTTACAAGATACTTTAGACAGATTGTCTTCCTGGGCTTTGGGGCTTGGAATCGAGTTCTCTCCAGAGAAAACGGAGTTGGTGGTTTTCTCTAAAAAGCATAGACCAGCTCAACCACAGCTCCAACTTCTTGGCAGAACGATTACTCAATCGAGGTGTTTTAAGTATCTTGGGGTTTGGTTTGATTCCAAATGTACCTGGAGAGCACACATTGAGTATCTGAAAGGAAAATGCCAACAGAGAATCAATTTTCTCCGATCAATCACTGGCACCTGGTGGGGAGCCCATCCAGAAGATCTTTTAAAATTGTATCGAACAACTATCCTTTCAGTGATGGAATACGGTAGCTTCTGTTTCCAGTCAGCTGCTAAAACTCACCTCATAAAACTCGAGCGTATCCAATACCGTTGTCTTCGCATCGCTTTGGGCTGTATGCCCTCAACGCACAACATGAGTCTTGAAGTTTTGGCAGGAATACTCCCTTTGAAAGATCGATTTAATCTACTATCACTTCGGTTCCTCATCAGGTGTGAGGTCATGAACCCATTGGTGATCGTTAATTTTGAAAGGTTACTTGAACAAAATTTTCACACAAGATTTATGTCTATATACCATGTCCTCATGTCAATGCAGGTAAACCCTTCTTCGTACTCTCCAACTCGTGTTTTCAGCCCAGACTACGATAATTCTTCTGTCCAGTTTGATTTGTCTATGCAGCAGGAAATTCGTGGGATCCCCAATCCGCATCGTCCACTTCTGATTCCAAGAATTTTCGAAGCTAAATATAGACACGTCGATGCTGATAAAATGTATTTTACCGATGGATCACTTATAGAGGAATCAACAGGATTTGGAGTGTTCAACGAAATATCTAGCGCCTCTTACAGCCTGCAGTCACCATGTTCTGTTTATGTAGCGGAGTTAGCAGCAATTCATTGGGCTTTGGACAGTATCGCTTCAAGGCCAGTTGGGCACTACTATATTGTAACGGATAGTCGGAGTTCTGTTGAAGCAATCCACTCAATAAAACCGGGAAAGCACTCGCCATACTTCTTCGAGAAGATACGGGATAGTTTGAGTGCTTTATCAAAACGTCGCTTTTACATCACCTTTGTCTGGGTTCCCTCGCATTGCTCGATAGAGGGTAATGAGAAGGCTGACTCTCTGGCAAAGGTGGGGGCGATGGAAGGCGACACGTATCAGCGTGAAATAGCCTTCAACGAATTTTACTTCTTAGTTCGAAAAAACTCTCTTGTCAACTGGCAGCGCAAATGGGACGAGGATGACAAGGGTCGGTGGTTCCACTCGATTATCCCAAAGGTAAGCCTTAAACCATGGTTCAATAGATTGAACTTGAGTCGGGATTTTATTCGTATATTTTCCCGTCTCATGTCCAATCATTGTCCCTTAGACGCGATACTCTATCGTTTTAATATTGCTGGCAGCAATTTGTGTAGTTGCGGCCAAGGTTACCACGACATCGAGCATATTGTTTGGTCGTGCGAGGTCCATCTTGTCGCCAGAACGAATTTCATAGACTCCCTTAGGGCCCGAGGAAAACCACCCTATGTTCCAGTGAGAGATGTGTTGGCAGTGATAGACTTGGACTACATGTTTGAAATATATCTTTTTCTTAAAGCTATTGATCTTCGTCTATAATTCTTTTTATTTCCATATTTCCCTATCTATTTTCTTATCTTAAAAAAGTGAACTAGAAGTAAGCAAACTATTGTAAACAAACAAAAAGAGTTTGGCTCCTTAAAGCCTAAAGGTATGAGCCGTTTCAAATAAAGAATTTATATATAAAAAAAAAAAAAACAAAGGATTTTTTCCTTTGAATTTGGGACAAATAAAAATTCCTTTGATTCAAATGCATTTCCTTTTGTTTCGAAGAAATGCTTTCCTTTGAATCAAAACTTTTTCTTTGTTTCAAATAACAAAATGCTTTTGATTCAAAAGACTTTTCGTTTAATTTTAAGAATTTTTTCTTTATTTCAACGGCATTTGGATTTCAATTTAAAAGCATTTGTTCTTGAATTCTATTTCTTGTTCCTAGAAAATTCTAGTACTAGTACATATGGATTTTCGTCCTATTGAAAATAAAAAGAAATCAATTATGGTTTAAAACATTTTATTTCTCTGTAAGTTCATGTTCACATAATCGTTTTTCTCCAGGATTAGAGTTTTGAACCGGTACATCTGTAAATAAAGAGGAGAACAAAATGCGCATGTACACCATAGTGCACATAATACAAATTTATGACAAAAATGCTTCTCTTGTTATGAAGCTCACCAAAAACTATATTTAGCTGGAAAGTACTTACTGAAAGATGTTTGTTGGCGGACAGTTCCATTCGAACAGAGTTTCGGCGCCTGATGTCTCCTTGGACCGGATTCGAAGCATTTAGTTGGATGAATGATTGCCCTGAAAAAGTTTGTTAGGTTGACGGTTTATTTGAAAACAAATTGATTTTGAAAGACCTACCTAGGAGTTCACTATCGTTTGTCCTTTTAAAACTCTCGAGATTTTCCTACACCGTATCTCGTGATTCCGGTGCTGTCTGGCTGTCGCGCGGCAGTAAGATTTCGCAAAAAATAAACAGGACTGATTGTCGGAAAAACTTCTCGCCAACCCGTTCACCAAACAGAAAAAAATGAAGATGTGTCGACTGTTTGACGAAAAAATACTTTGATTCAAAAGAAAATTCATCTTAATCAATGAATTTCCACATTGATTCAGAGTCAGAAAAAAAATTCTTTGATTTCAAATTAAATATTTTGATTCAAAAATTTGGAACATTGGTTTAATGGAAAAAAGGTTCGGTTCAATATAAAATTTACTTGAATCAAGTAAATTGGATTTTGTTTCAATGTACACAAGGTTTTTGAATCAAAGATGTATTTTTTTTATCTCAATAGTACTACTTTTCGCTGCGTGTAGCATTGCCAGGATGTGATTACAGATTGGCTTACTGAGCTACAAAGTGTTTTCCTCGCCATTCCGATGCAGTCAATAAATATTATCCCCCAGGCTGGCCGGATGAGTCGAACGGAGAAGAGACCGTACGGTATGATCGTTCTTAGAAGAGCGTAATATATGATCTCAAAAGAAAAAAAAACTAGCATCGTAGTAGCGTGGTAGTAGAATTGACATCTTCAATATATTCACAACATGGTAAATTTATCTGGTTCATTTTACCTTGATTCTTTTTACTAAAGATACTAACTAACATTTAGAACAAGCCAGACGAACCAGTTATTTTATCCATTTGAGCTTCAAATTAACAATCCAACAAAGCAATACCGATTCTAGGCTTCTCTGAGCGGACATTGCACTTTCTTCTAGACAGTTCTCTCTGGTGTCCTTGGAGACATCTGGTGACTCAACCAAAAAACATAAAATTGATTCAATGCGTTCGACGGGACTTTAAATACACACTTTTCAAGCTTGAAAATCTCTCGCGTGAGCTTGCATTACGTCGTATGTCGTACATATTGTTTTGATAACTGCAGCAGTTTTTTGTGAATTCGTAAGATGTTTCATACGACGTAATGGAAGCTCACGCGAGATCTGTTCATTTGCGATGAAAGCTCAAATCTGAAAAAAAAAAGCTTAAATCTGAGAGATGTGCTGCACATGGATTGTATATCGTTGCCGGGACCTGTTGTGAATCTCGTTTTTAAGCTTTTTTTTCCTCAGATTTAAGCTTTTTTTGCCTTGAGAGCATTGGAGATAAAAGCTCAAATTTGAGAAAAAAAAAAGCTCAAATCTGAGGAAAAAAGCTTAAATCTGACAAAAAAAAAGCTTAAATCTGAGTGATGTGCTCCACGCGTGTTGAGTAGAATTACCACATCCCGGCAATGTTATTCAAACCGTGTGGAGCACATATCTCCGATTTAAGCTTTTTTTGTCCTATGCTCTCAAGGCAAAAAAGCTTAAATTTGAGGAAAAAAAGCTTAAAAACGAGATTAACCAAGACTTATTTAAAAGATGTTGGTCACACGATACATAGACAAATCGTGTAACGTTGCCGGGATCTGACACATCTTTCAGATTTAAGCTTTTTTCCTCAGATTTAAGCTTTTTTTTCTCTGATTTGAGCTTTCATCTCCTATGCTCTCAAGGCAAAAAAAAGCTTAAATCTGAGGGAAAAAAGCTTTAACACTTAGCTAAAAGATGTTGGTCCTAAAGAAACCCAGATCCCGGCAACGTTACACGATTTGTCTATGTATCGTGTGACCTACCTACCTACCTAAGGGTCCAGCGCCGATTGACCGGCGCATAGGGCTGACATAAAAGATCTCCACTGCTGGCGATCTGGAGCCAGCGTCTTCACTTGCTGCCAGCCAAGGTTCTCGTCAACTGTGCGGATTTCAGCGGCTAGACTTCGCCGCCACGAGCTTTTGGGCCTGCCTCTTCTTCGATGCCCATCTGGATTCCAGTCAAGCGCCTCTCTGCAAATCTCGTTTTCATCTCCTCGCAGCGTGTGCCCAATCCATCTCCACTTACGTTCCCGAATCTCGATTTCTAGCGCCTTTTGATGACACCGGCGATGAAGTTCAACGTTTGAGATCCAGTTGCCAGGCCACCAAGCGCGGATGATGTTCCGCAGGCAGCGATTCACAAAAACTTGCAGTTTTCGCGTCGTCACCGCATATGTGCACCAAGTTTCACACCCGTACAGCAATACGGATTTGACGTTTGAGTTGAAGATTCGGATCTTAGTTCGTAGAGAGATCTGGCGTGACCGCCAGATGTTTCGGAGACTCGCAAGTGACCAACTCGTGTGACCAACATCTTTTAAAAAAGTCTTGGTTAATCTCGTTTTTAAGCTTTTTCCCTCAGATTTAAGCTTTTTTTGCCTTGAGAGCATAAAAGATGAAAGCTTAAATCTTGGGAAAAAAGCTCAAATCTGACAAAAAAAGCTTAAATCGGAGAGATGTGCTCCACACGGTTTGAATAACATTGCCGGGATGTGGCTCCACACGGTTTGAATGACTTTGCCGGGATGTGAAGAAACCATGCACGCTCTTTTTTTTTAACTCAAAATTAAGTATGACCGAGGTTCAAAACATAGTTCGATTCTATGAACTTAAAGTTAAGTACCCTTTTTTCCTCCTTGCGATGGATCAAAACCGAGTTCGAACTGCGAACTCAAAATTGATCCCTTTTTTTCCTTCGGCGAGGGATCAAAGCTGAGTTCGACCTTATGAACTAAAAATTGAACTCTCTTTGTTGGACTGAAAACACTTAGCGAGTTCAGTCCGAACCGGAACAGCAACCAACGAACACGTCGCAAAATTATGTCGTTCCGGAACAATTACCGGAAGACTATGAAGGAACTTCATAATGAATTGCATGTTCACCGTGTCAGCGTAAAATTCTGTCCGTCATTGTCATCATATGGTGAGCGGCTTGGAATGTCCGGAAATTTCCGGATGTTGTTTACTTCCCGTGGGAAGTAACATCCGGAAGTTTTCTTAGACCGGGAATGTCAAAACTTTCCACCGCTCTGTAATTGCAATGCAATGTACCGGAACAGCAGCATCCGGGTACAACAAATTTTAATCATCCTTTAATTCCCTGAAAATCAGCTACCCTCGAAAAAAAAGGATAAATTCGAGTTCGGCTGCCGAACTTAGTATTGAGTATGCCTATCAGAACTTAGTTTTGCTATTGCCCAGTCAAACTCAAAGTTGAGGGAAGCCACCGAAGTGCTGTTTTGAGCCAAAACTACCCGAATAGAAAAACATGATGAAAAAACAATGAATTTCATTTTCACGCTACCATGGATTTTATGGTTGACACTATGCGAATAATGGTACATGAAACCTTGAATATACTGTCAAACTCATCGTATTCGACAGTGAAATTTATGGTTTTGGCTAAATTTACCATGAAAAAAGGGGGTTGTTAAGCAACTTAACAATGAAAAAATCAACTTTTTCCCATACATTTGGAAACTCAAAACGGTAAAATTTATGGTTATTACAGCTTCCATTTTTCTTTATTCAAACTGTGAAATACATTGTTTTTTCATGAATTTTAATCATTTCAAAGATTATGAACATCAATGTTAATTCATGATCTATCTGAAATCTGGGGACCGTAAAATTGTATGGTTTTAATTAAAGTTTTCAATCGTTTTTTTATTGATGTTGCCTCTTAAAAGAAAAAAAACTTGTTCATTCGTTTGCCTTATTTTTTATTGAAAATTTTGGGATTATTTTCAAAGCACTCATCACTTTCTGGAGTCAAAATTTACTGCAGCACCGGCGGCTCTTCAGCTCTCTTCTGCCCTATAGGTACCGCATTCCCTGGGACAAGGCCATATTCCTGCTATCTAAAGGCACTATACCACCAATTTCGATGCGGGTTCGTCTTTGATGTCTACCTTGTCAATACGTCTCCCATCGTATGCGACCCTTACCTGACGCTGAAGGTGGGGAACTTCGCCTTTTCCGCTGCATCTAGAATGAGGGAAATTTCTATCAGTTAGTTTTCCTTTAGTAATGGGAATACATATATGTAATTAAAATTACTCACCAGCATAACCGCGGGTAAATCCATCCTTATCCGATCCGATTCCGTGCAGTTCGATAGCGAATATGTTTGAATTCGCATGGTTCCGATCGCTAAAATTACGGCATGCCTCAGAAAAAATGGCGTTCCTGGGAACGTGAAAATTTTTCACTACACGAAAAATTTAAAAAGTTTAAAAGAAGCAAATATTTACCAATGTTGATTTACACCGGTTGATAAAATATTTAGATTTTACCATAAAGTTTATTGTTCAATTGAAAATCATTGTTTTGCTATACACTCAGGCAAATTCTTATTATAATTTTCATAAGATGCATCTTATGAACCGCTTTTTAGAGTGTAAAATAATTTTCCATAAGAGTCTTATGAAATTCTTTCAATTTTCATACGATGTTCTTATGAAAAATAGAAGAAACGGCATTGTGTAAAAATAATGAACACATTCATTGATTCCTTCAGCTTTTTCATCATCTAACAGTACGGAGTAATCGCTAGTTCATAGTTACTAGTTTTTCTTCAAAGTTTAATGTTATTGTTATCTCCGGAATGGTAAGTTCGATTTGATGTTTTTGATGTGAACGTTCAATATATTAGTAAACTTAAATACATTTTTTGTTTACTTTTCAGCTAGCTGATCGGCAAAAAACGCAAGTTCGAAGATTGGGATGCGGCAAATATAACCTTGATGGAAGCGTCTGTTGATGCGCTGCTGATGGTGACCATTAATGATTAAATATCGAACAAACTTGGCAAACAATAAAGTGAATGTTTTCAGCATGAAATATCTGTTTTTTTTTTCTTATTAGAAAGTGATTTACTGTTTCCATAAGAACCTCTTATGAAAAGCAACAACCTCTCATTGCAGCAGGCGTTCATCTTCAGAATTCATTCGCTTCATAAGACAATCTTATGAATGTCAATGATTTTTCTTATGGCGCCACTTCATAAGAGAATCTTATGGCATACATAATAGTATTTTTCTGAGTGTATTATTACCACGGTCTTGGCTATTCGGGTACTTAATTTTGAGTTTAAAAAAAAGAGCGTGTGGGTGTTTTCATCATAAGGTGTGTTCAACGAAACCCAATCGAATTCAATTGAAATGGATTGACAGTTGATCAGCTGTTTTTCCAATTGACTTCGATCGATTTCTATTAGGCTGTTGATTGAACAGCCATTCACTAATACTAACGCGCAGGCGCAGTGTTTTCAGATGTAATTTTCTTTATCAGCTTCGTTCAGAATTCGAAAAGGTGGTTTACTCAAGGCAACACGCAGAAAAATATATTTTAGAAATAATAAGATTTCGGTCGAAAATAATAAAAATTTTGGTTGGGAAAAAGCACAAATATAATTTTGGCCACAATGAATAAAAGTATCGTTTTGCTTTAAACTTATCGATTGATTCAAAATAAAATGCACCCTTTTCAAAAATGATTCAGGATTTATTTCAAAATAATAAAATTTTTGCGTGAAGATTACAACACAAATCTGGTTTAAAAACAAAATTGCGAGTTTGGAAACTATCTTTATTTTTTAATTTGAGATGAAACAAAGGTATTGTTTGTTCATATATGTATGTACTTGAATTTCGGATAAAAAGTTCAAATGCTTTTTGAAGATTTTAATTGTTTTTTTTTTCCACAATCTTACAAATAACTAAATTTTATCACAATTGTTAGAGCCAGTTGCTTTATGGACCAAGTACTGACGGACGGTATATATAGCTACGCCCTGGTAGAGCCGAAGCTCGACGGCCAACACCTAGGCTAAGAACGCCAACCGGGAGCCTGCTATGACTCGACCGACTCCATCTCGTATGCATCGCTGAAAGGGTAGGCGGCACGCTTTGGGTCGAAGCATCTATAGAATAGAAATAGAATGAAAACATTGAATGATCAGAAAAATATTATTCCCCCGGCCCCCAGCTCAGAGAAATGATATTCCGCCAGCCGGTTTTTAGCAGCTTTCGAGCTAAGAAACTTTGTGACCTACCTTTAAAGCTGCTGGCCTGGACCCCGAAAAACATGCTAAGTTGGTTCCACCATCCGTATCCGTGCCGTTATCGCTTGGGCCTTCTCGATGGTTTTTCCCGCTGATGTTGTGATTCGAATGCATGGAAAACTTTTCAGCTTTTTTTTTTCTTTTTTCGACTTTTCGTTTTTAAGTTACACGTTTATTGAATAAACCAAATACTGGTTTCAAAATAATCCAAATTTAAATTTTATGCAATAAAAAATAAGCGTATAAAAATAACAAAATTTTTCGATTATCTACATTCCAAATTATTGTGAAAGCTATTCAAAAATCTACTATTGAAATACTAAATAAAATAACAAAACGTTTTGTTGAAACCATTCCCCGTTCTTTTTCTGCGTGAAATTGTAATGAATCCATCATTTTGGCCATCTCAAAGGCAATTCTTTCCGGTATACAAGCTGTCCGTAAAATTTCTAATTAGAAAGATTGTTGTTCGACTCGAACTATATTAGAATCCCAAGCAACCAAAAGTCGCGTTTTTACTTAACTCCGAACTCCGAAGTTCACATTTGGCTGAAAAAATGTTTTACGGGAACTTCAGGTGACTCTTGTCGCGTAAAAGTTACTCAGGAACTTCTATCGCCCTTTGAAAGGATAAACTATCGATAACGGAACTTCTAAGCGCATTCAATAGAACTACTTTCAAGAAGGTCGATAACGTTCGCGTAACATTCTAAAACGTACCATTAAGATACTTGAAGGTGTTTTGAAGAACCTATATGGGAATACTAAGCGACATGTCAAAAATGTCTTTCAAGAAGGTCGATAACGTTCGCGTAACATCCTAAAACGCACCATTAAGATACTTGAAGGTGTTTTAAAGAACCTATATGGGAATTCTAAGCGACATGTCAAAAATGGCTGTCAATTTCTTGTCATGGTATTTGTTTTGTTTATATCTGTACTGATATTTACCAAAGGAATTCAAGATTTTTTCGAATTTTTCTTATAAATTTTAAGATATTCGAATAAATTTTTGATGATGCGAATTATTGTTATTATTCATATTGTGTACTGAAAGTCCTTCAAACGACATAAGGAACAAACTATTGACCAACCTATTCAATCATCTCAAATGATATTGAGTTTAAATACTAATTATTACAATGGCAATGATCTATTGCTGGATTGGTCGAGAGGCTGGTGAGTTTCATCGCAATCTAGAGAGCAGCGGTTCAATTCCCTAGGCGTGTAAGCAGATTTTGTAATCAAAACAATATAATTAAAACCAATGAGATAGACCATGATAGACCGGCAACCTAGCAATCTGACATCTGATTGTCAGAACAATCTGTCAATCGGATTTTTTTTCGGCGCGTAGAAGTTTCTTGACATTCTCTTAGAAGCTGAATAGCGTTCTCTTCAGCCACCTAAACGAACTTGAAAGTAGCTTTAAGAACTTAAATTTTGGGCTGATTAGCATTCCCTTCAGACACAAACGAGAGCTGATTAAGCTTCTGTGGAACCTTTTTAAGGGAATTCTGGTTGCTTGGGATACTAAAAGGAATTTGTTAAGAATAATGAGCAATTTTTAGGGAAAACAAAAGCACAAAAGCGAAAAATTGTTGCTATAGGAAAATTATTCTTATTTTTAAAACATATACAATCATGATATTATAAAATAAAATACAGTGGATCGATAAATTTTATGTTTTATTTGACATTTTAACGTATTTCACAACATAGAGCAAATTTCACTTCTTATTTATTTACATAGTTTAGTTGGTCACTTCCTATTTGATTATTATAATAATCTAAGACCGACTGACAGATGTATTGTGAAAATTAAGTCCTAACAGAACAGCACAGAACAGCGACGCCACATCGACCGACATCTCTTTCAGCACGACTAGCACAGCACCACCGACTCAGGATACCTGGCACAGCAATACCGACTCAGCATGACTGGCACAGCACCACAGACCCAGCATGTCTGACACCACCAGACCAGCGCGTCTAGCACAGCACCACCAATCCAGAATACCTGGCACAGCCATACCGACTCAGAATGACTGGCACAACACCACCGATCCAGCATGGCTGACATAGCACCACTGATCAGCACCACTGACTCTGCACGACTAGCACTGCACCACCGACTCAGCACACGACAGAAAAAACCGCACCGAATGACACTGCTTTCATTTCTTCTAATAATTTTTCACAACAAACCAAATCAGCTGTTTTTGACAGAAAACAACTGCATTAGTGTAATATAGTGAACCTGTATATAAGAGAAGTGACATCTGAAACACAAAATTCCAATCGAGCAAAAGAACTGTCAAAATCGATTCCAATCGATCCGAGCATTTTGTCGCAGAGCTTTTACCTTTCTTATTGAAAACTCAACCAAGGAAGGTATTGTGATTGTTGTTATAGTTCAAACCAGGGCTTGAGGCGATCCCTTTTTTCATCAGCAGTCAACACACTGGCTCAGTCAATTGCATGCATTCCTTTTTGTGCGGTCCTTCGCAAGCCATTCGTTTCAAGCCCGACTGGGAGCATTCGTGTCGCATTCGTTTTTCCATTGCTCTAAGAAATCCTCTCTCGTTCAATTCGTCCTGCTTTGCTCAAACCCCATTCATGTTCTACCTACCACGGTCATTTTGCAGTCAAATGACTGCGAAAAAAACATTCACCTCGGCAGTCAAACCGCAGTCACTGAGAAGGTAGAAGTGAATATGCTTATTCGGTGCAGCAGTTCTGTGTGGAGTGCGAGTGACTTCTACATTATATGATAAAAATTAATTTAATTTAAGTTTTTTTTCTTACTTTTTATAGGGGAGAGTGGGGTAACGTGGGCCATGTTTTAATATTTGTGGTGTGTGTTGTGATAAAAATTTCAATCCAACTGTCACCGTCGTTGCTTCGCGTAAGCATATTTTTCTATATGTTGTTGACTTAAATACGCATCATATGCTTCTTTTATTTATCAAGCTAAAAAAAGCACTCGCAAATTGCATCGATCGGGAACCTCAAATTCATAAAAAAATATGCTCATACGCTTATGATCTTAGTTTTGTCATTTTTTTCTCGTGAAAAAGGAATTTTTGATGAGACATCAAAAAAAGTCACATGAACGCAACCAATTTGCAAATCTTAGCTTGTGGGCAGTGGTGGGCCACATTTTGTAGGGTATCTTAGACCACCTATATTTTTATGTTCATATACACATTTAGAACTTAAATTACGATTTTCCTTTCTGGAAAGTATTCTTATGCCAAATGAAGAGTTATTAAAAATATTTTGTCCATCATATGTAAGGAATGTTGCCAAAACGTTCGTCTGCTAGGTTTTTGAGTATTTTTCGATCGTACGCAACTCTCTTTGGTATTTCATAATCTGAAATTGCTTGAAAATAACGAAATGAATTATAAAAGCACAGTTTTGGGTCAACTGATAAACTTTGCATGTTATTTGGACAATTTGGATTTAGTGGCCCACACTTCCCCACCGTTTTTCAAAATAGCTCTTTAAAAAACAGTCCGAACTTGCTGAAAAAAACCTTTTTAAAAATAAAAAATAAATGATACCTTGAAAATGTGATAAAATGAAAGTTTTTTATTTTCATTTTATCATTTATAATAAAAAAGTTATGGAACAAAGAAAATAGTACCCATGATTCCCCACTCTCCCATGTTTAAAAGGTTTCATTATTTTTCAGTGTAAAATTTTCTATTCTTTAAAAACCAGTTCTCTTCAACGCGTCCGAAGACATGATTTTGGAGCAATGCATTATGTAAATCATAGTGAATTATTTTTTGGATTTATATTTGATGGAATTGCTGTTTTGAGTCTTTGGCAATGGTTAATTATTAGACCGCTGCAAGCCTTGTATGAAAATTTCCAATTTTTAAATTTTTACACTTCCCTCAACTTTTTTTTGGTTGTTTTTGCTACCAGAAATACCCACCCAAGCAACCAAAAGTCGCGTTTTTACTTAACTCCGAACTCCGAAGTTCACATTTGGCTGAAAAAATGTTTTACGGGAACTTCAGGTGACTCTTGTCGCGTAAAAGTTACTCAGGAACTTCTATCGCCCTTTGAAAGGATAAACTATCGATAACGGAACTTCTAAGCGCATTCAATAGAACTACTTTCAAGAAGGTCGATAACGTTCGCGTAACATTCTAAAACGTACCATTAAGATACTTGAAGGTGTTTTGAAGAACCTATATGGGAATACTAAGCGACATGTCAAAAATGTCTTTCAAGAAGGTCGATAACGTTCGCGTAACATCCTAAAACGCACCATTAAGATACTTGAAGGTGTTTTAAAGAACCTATATGGGAATTCTAAGCGACATGTCAAAAATGGCTGTCAATTTCTTGTCATGGTATTTGTTTTGTTTATATCTGTACTGATATTTACCAAAGGAATTCAAGATTTTTTCGAATTTTTCTTATAAATTTTAAGATATTCGAATAAATTTTTGATGATGCGAATTATTCCCAGACAACCAGAAGTCGTATTTTCTTTTACAGATTACATCGTATAGAATGTTATTTATACTCATTTTTGTATATCTGCACCTACAATGTGCGGTCCATGCATATTCTTTATCGTATTTAAAAGCATTGCATGATTTTGTTACGACAAGAAGTATTTATGTACATATGAACTCGACCTTTGTGTACGACAATTCGCAAAAAATCCGTGAAACGACAGATATACGGTGATCAGCCGTGATTGAGAGATTTTGTCGTGCTATGCATAAAATAATTCGAAATAAAAAACGTATATAACTGCATCGATTCGTAATAATGTGCATGCAATCGTATACCTTTGCAAATTAATTCGCATGTCAGATTTTCGTAAAACGTATTTGCTAGCAATCGTAAAAGAATACAAAAAAGTTCAATAAAATCGTTTATGATAATGGGACATCGATGATGTGAATCGTATTAAAGGAGGCTTCAAAATGTTGGTCTATTTTTAGATCATCGATGACGTGTTCTACGATTTAAAAGATTTAAGTTATAGAAATATACGATTTGCTTTTGGTTTAATGCCTTTGAAGCAAAACCCCTTGAATTTATATATTCCAGATAGCGTCGAGGAACCATCATGAGCTGCTGATCGAATCGTCAGGGGATCAAGTCCAGGCGCTAACAATAAATTCATGAACGTGGAAAAAAATCAGCAATCAGGCAAATAATAAATGTGTACGATATAAAATTAAATTTGACAGCAAAAAAACACATTTCTTTGAAACAATCTCATTTTTATTATTTTTTGGGGATGAATAAACCAATTGGTTTAAAATAAAAAAAAATATTTTTTTTTCAACTGACGGAAAATGAGAGCCCTGCACTCAAGTCGCAAAAGATGACCAAATAAGTCGTCACACTTTCCATATTGTTGCGAAAAATGTCGTATATTACAACCTCAATCATCTATATGATGATGTAAATTGTCATAGTATATTCCAAAAAGAATCAGTGTAGTCGTAAATGATGCGCATGACAAGTCGTGCAAATCGTAATTTAATACAATCCAAATCATGAATATGTTTGCTAATGTACCTATATGGCCTCCAAATTGATACGTATATACTGGTTTTGCTACATTATATACGATATGTTTACACGTATATTTGCACGTATATTTGCGTTGTAAATTCGAAATACCCACCAAATGGTTGTCTGGGTTGTTATTATTCATATTGTGTACTGAAAGTCCTTCAAACGACATAAGGAACAAACTATTGACCAACCTATTCAATCATCTCAAATGATATTGAGTTTAAATACTAATTATTACAATGGCAATGATCTATTGCTGGATTGGTCGAGAGGCTGGTGAGTTTCATCGCAATCTAGAGAGCAGCGGTTCAATTCCCTAGGCGTGTAAGCAGATTTTGTAATCAAAACAATATAATTAAAACCAATGAGATAGACCATGATAGACCGGCAACCTAGCAATCTGACATCTGATTGTCAGAACAATCTGTCAATCGGATTTTTTTTCGGCGCGTAGAAGTTTCTTGACATTCTCTTAGAAGCTGAATAGCGTTCTCTTCAGCCACCTAAACGAACTTGAAAGTAGCTTTAAGAACTTAAATTTTGGGCTGATTAGCATTCCCTTCAGACACAAACGAGAGCTGATTAAGCTTCTGTGGAACCTTTTTAAGGGAATTCTGGTTGCTTGCAAGCAACCAGAATTCCCTTAAAAAGGTTCCACAGAAGCTTAATCAGCTCTCGTTTGTGTCTGAAGGGAATGCTAATCAGCCCAAAATTTAAGTTCTTAAAGCTACTTTCAAGTTCGTTTAGGTGGCTGAAGAGAACGCTATTCAGCTTCTAAGAGAATGTCAAGAAACTTCTACGCGCCGAAAAAAAATCCGATTGACAGATTGTTCTGACAATCAGATGTCAGATTGCTAGGTTGCCGGTCTATCATGGTCTATCTCATTGGTTTTAATTATATTGTTTTGATTACAAAATCTGCTTACACGCCTAGGGAATTGAACCGCTGCTCTCTAGATTGCGATGAAACTCACCAGCCTCTCGACCAATCCAGCAATAGATCATTGCCATTGTAATAATTAGTATTTAAACTCAATATCATTTGAGATGATTGAATAGGTTGGTCAATAGTTTGTTCCTTATGTCGTTTGAAGGACTTTCAGTACACAATATGAATAATAACAATAATTCGCATCATCAAAAATTTATTCGAATATCTTAAAATTTATAAGAAAAATTCGAAAAAATCTTGAATTCCTTTGGTAAATATCAGTACAGATATAAACAAAACAAATACCATGACAAGAAATTGACAGCCATTTTTGACATGTCGCTTAGAATTCCCATATAGGTTCTTTAAAACACCTTCAAGTATCTTAATGGTGCGTTTTAGGATGTTACGCGAACGTTATCGACCTTCTTGAAAGACATTTTTGACATGTCGCTTAGTATTCCCATATAGGTTCTTCAAAACACCTTCAAGTATCTTAATGGTACGTTTTAGAATGTTACGCGAACGTTATCGACCTTCTTGAAAGTAGTTCTATTGAATGCGCTTAGAAGTTCCGTTATCGATAGTTTATCCTTTCAAAGGGCGATAGAAGTTCCTGAGTAACTTTTACGCGACAAGAGTCACCTGAAGTTCCCGTAAAACATTTTTTCAGCCAAATGTGAACTTCGGAGTTCGGAGTTAAGTAAAAACGCGACTTTTGGTTGCTTGGGTAGCTATAAATTTTTTTGAAGCGATCCATCCAGTCCTGAATAAGCGAAACGAGTTTTAATTTTGTATGGAAATTCATATGGAAAAACAAAAAAAAATATCAAAAAATCTCCAAGTGATGTACTGCAAGTTTCTAAAAATATAACTTTGGATGAAAAATATTCCTTGATTCTTGCAGTAACATTCATGTGAACAAAGCACAAACGTAACTTGTACCCCAGTAAAGACATTGAATGTTATACAAACTTTTTGTTTCAAAATAATTCAATTTAATTTTAGCCTTTTTGACTGCTTAATTGAAAGCAGTGTAACCGTAGGATGAGAATAAATATTCTCAAAAAATTGCTTTGCAAAAGCCAGAATTTTTGTTGATTTTTATAATCTTTGCAAAAACATTTCATGAAATTATGAAGAGCTCTAGCAAGCAAAGTCTGCCCTTTTTAAATACTTTTCAATGGATTCAGTTTTTTTTTATTTTGAAATGTTTATAACTTTTTTCGTGAAATGTTTAGCTGCTTGTCATATTAGCAAAAAATGAATCTTAAGAATAGTCAAAACCAAAATTCAGAGACCGAGTTTATTTTGAGCTTATTTGAATTTTCTGGACGATTTAATGTGCATTTTTTTTCATACAAAATTGAAACGCGTTGGGCTAATTCAGGAATCTACCAAATTATCTCATATTTTGCACTGATGCTTGGTGGCCAAAAAGGCATCGAAAAAAACATATGGGAGCAAAAAGTCGTTTTTGCAGCGGTCTAATGGTTATATTTTAACTTCACTTCCAGAAATGCATCATCAAGACATAATGCTTTAAAAGTTTTGAATGTCCAATTACTAAGGAATGAGCTATCAGCATCTCATTTCTAAAATAACTAAGCATTAGTTTATGCATTGAATGATCATGTTTAAAACAATTAAATCGCTTGTTCTAGAGTGGCTTAAATTACTTCAGCATTTTTTCCAAATGTGATACAAACTTTCCACCCAACCCAACCAACACATTCCATACCAGCCTTGCCAGATCTACGGATTTCTCCGTAGTTCTACGGATTTTCAGCATTTCTACGGAGCTACGGATCGATGCTCGAAATCTACGGATTTTTAGCATTTCTTACGGATTTTCTACGGATTATCGAGAAAATTCAAGGGATTCTGCGGATAACTGAAAATTCTACCTGACCAAAAAAAAAAAAAAAAAAGGTCATCAAGCTTTATTTTGCCGAAATCAGTACATTTTTCGATTTTCCTAAAATCTACGGACTTGAGCGGTTTTCCAATCTGGCAACGCTGTTCCATACGCTTTACCTAGTTGGTTGGTAGGGGCTAGCAGTAGCAGCACGAGCCACACGACGAATGTTACGACCGGAGAGAAAAATTGAGAGCGAAAAATGTCCTTAACCTTGGCAGAATCGCAGTCCCGCTTCCATTCGTTCAAACTCTCTGTTTGCAACCTTCGGTATGAATAAGGAGCGGTAGAATGAAGGACTAAAAAAATCATCTCTCTTAAAGCTGCAGCAGCGAATACCATACAAGCAGTCAAGAAACGGCAGAATGACTGCGACCGTTTCGCATTCAATTGAATGCTTATGACTGTGAAAGTCGATCGGCGCACATTCGTTCGTTCACGCAGTCACAGTCAGAATGCGATCCCTTACCAAGCCCTGGTTCAAACAGACAATTTTTAAGCTGGTCGTATGAATTTATGATTAGGTGCAATTTTTTTCAATGCTTTGGTGAATCGTGTTCCTAGTTAGAAAACTAACTAATTATTAACAAAATTCAAGTCATTCATACCGTTTATCGCGATCCTTCGGGCATCGAGTTCAATGTTGTTTTGTTGCCCAGCAAACATTTATGAAGGTATAACGCAGGAACAACAGAACTATTCAAACAAATATACCAGATAAAAAGATTGTATTAAACTTACCAAAATAGCATATAGCTACAAAAGTGGAGGCGATATATCTACAATGACAAGATTCCAACGATTCGATTTTCCAACAAAAAGCAAAAAAACGAAAAAAAATTTCCTCGTCCGAGATTTGAGCTCCAGTCCTCCGAGTTCGCAGACCGGTATCTTACCACGATGCCAACTCATCAGTTGATATGGTCTACGCTAAAGCTCTATAGGTGAGATTTTCTTTTTACGAACCGGTCAAAGGAAGAGACCGGAGAGAGTGTCAATTGAAGGACCGCCCATTTATCGTAAATCAGTTCACTCAAATCGTAAATGTCGAATGAGCATATTCTCAACTTTTTGGAGGCATATTTACGAATTGACTAAACAGCTATCCGATTCAATTTTTGTTGGGCAAAGCTTGTCGTACATGAATGATAGAAAATCACTCAATACCAACGTGTTTACGATAATTATTGAAAATGTCTCAATATTCGATTTGGATTATCATTTCTATTACGATTTCATGTTAGCTGGGTGGATTGAAGGAGCGTTCACTTTAGAGCTTGAACATTGAGCCAGAAAACAGTGCTGGGGGTTTTTTTGTCCAAGATTTCGGCGATGTTGCCACATATTTTATTTTAAGAGGGATCAGATGTCGCTTCTCTTATATGAAGGTTCACTAGTGTAATAGAAATCGATAGAAACGAATCCTGCCTCCGAGCTTGATCGTTTTCAATTGGTTTCGATCGATTTCGATTGGCTTCAATGAACGTCAATTGGATTAGTTTCGACCAAAACATTGGCTGAGTGAACAACCATTTACCAATCGAAATCGATTGAAACCAATTTCAATTGGCTATTGAACGGGCCTATATTGTTACTATTATTTTTTTTCTTTTTCAAATAATTATAAAGCCTACACTGAACCAAATTGGACGATTAAATTTATAGGGTCGTTTTAATAAATCTTATTATTCGCAGTCAAATTTTAGCTATTAAATTATCCTTTAAAAAATATAGGAAAATCCAATAAATTGTATCTGCCTCACTCAATTGGTGAAGTGCAAAGGACAATCCATTAATTATTAAACTAAATTGGGCTATGAAATTTATAGGGTCAATCTAATAAATCTTATCATTCAGTGTGTGATAGAAGCTAACGATAAGTCCATTACGAAATATAGAAAAATCCAATGAATTTTAGAAGCTCGTTATACCTAATAAAACATATATGAAATTCCTATACATTTCATCATTCTGAAGTTAGAACACACGTTGGCGTGCCTGAGTCGTGATCCGTATCAATCTCTGTTAATTTGTATGGGAAACATAAACCCAGAAAAACGATTGTTCGTGTTTTGTGCCAGTAGTAATTTTTCGCCGGAGCATTTTACCAGCTGAGTGGCAGCAAAGATAACTTAAACTTCATCGCTGTGATATAAGCAAACATTTACGAACGTTAGTTAGAAAAGTGGAATGGCTGAACTACTTGGTGTTTATATTTCAATATCTATTCTAACAGGTAAAACACGGGCCTTAAAATAAGGGACAGCAGCGGAGGAAAACAGATTCGAACTTTAGCGAGAATGCGCACGGTTCCATTCTTCGCCATGCACAGGTACCTAATTCATTTTTTAAAACATAATTCGTTTGTAACTTAATGCGGATTTTTTTTTTTTCAGGAAACATAAATCCACCCGAACAATAGCACCCAATCCGCTGAATCTGGATCTATGTACCAGCCAGGATCAACATGCATCAGGCATGAAACTGCGTCCCACCATTCATAACAAGTGTTTGAAGTGCAGTGCAGTGTAACTTTTTTAATATCTTGATTTGTTATAATAAATGTTTGAATCATATAATTTTGGCTAAATTTGTTTATTTGGATAAATAAGATGAGAAATAGAAATTAAATTACAGGCATATTTGATTTCAATGATGGAACCTTTCATTACACTAGTTTAAATAATAAATCGTAATAATTTTCCTATCTTTAACATTCATTGAAAATTCTGATAAAATAAATCATTTGTCTTGTGATAAAAAGTATTGGATTTTCCTTTAGTGCGAAAACATTAGAATTCCCAATAAACCTTATAGCCGGATTTTGTTCAGTGTACACACAAAACTTTCGAGGCCGGAAATTAGCAAAAATTTGCTCAAATTTGACCAGCTAGAAACTTAGCAATCAATTTAGCAAATTTTTCGAACTAAAATTTTAGCAAACGAGAGAAAAATTTAGCCGCCGCAACTTTTGCTCACTATTTAGCAAAAAACCGGTGGAAAAAAGCCCCGGATCTGAAATTTCAAAATTTATTGTTTTTTCTCTGCAAATTCCGAGGGAATGTTTGATCAATAAATAGAATAAACGAATAACTTAACTTTTAATTTATTTTTCACGTTTTTCGGAACTTCATTTACCACTTTCGTTAAATTGCCAAAGATCGACCCTCATCAATGAATGCACCTGAGTTGTGCTGGATGCAGCGCGTTGACATGCCAGTAGTGGTCCCACTTTATTTCGAACTGTTGCAAAAAAAAACCATCGTGTTTGCCGGCAGTTGCAACCTGGTAGGAAAAACAAACAATTTTGAATTTAAAAATCGGAAAATATGTTCACTCCAAGTTCGGCCCTTACCTGCAGCATCCAGTGCCGATTTGGCCACCGTTTCGTCATTGAATCAGCCACCAAACGAACCGCAAGCATCGAATTACCGGAACCGCACTGGATCACTTTGGTTTGTTGTTTTCCCCCAACGGGCGGCGGCTGCTGTCTGTACACAAAGCGGCTAGAAAATTTTCATTTTGCTAAAATCAAGCAAAATGAACTTTCTTTTTGCTAGAATCAAGTAAATTTAGCTTTTTGCTAACTCAACAGTAAAAAATTATTTTTGCTAACGGAAAGTAACAGCAAATTTTTGCTAAGTGGAGCCCCGAAAGTTTTGTGTGTAGTCCACACCCATAGTACATGGAAAATAACAGGTAGGCCATTGCGCTTAACCTCACTTCAAAGCTCCGTGTATGTACACAGCATGCTTGCATACCAACAAAAATAGTTATGAAAATTTGGCAGTTTTATATAGAACGGCAATCAAAATTATTTATTGTTCCGACGTTTGTCATTTGATTCTTTTGAAAAGCGCATAAGATGAAAGTCTGATTCTTTGGGTTCATCGGAAACTATTTCTTGAATTGATTTTTTTGATCCGGACCATTAACAATAAGCATTAAAAACCAATTTTCATCACCGTTCTTCTTTAATAAAAGCAAGCAATTAAATATTTTCTTGAACTTATGTTTAAGATTTGATGAATGATCTAAAAGACTTTATATTTTTGTGATGACAAGTCCATTTGAACGAGTTTTTATTCAAATTGCACAAGAAAAAGATCACACAAGACATAAAAATAAAAAAAAATTGATTTTGGAACGTCAAAAAAGCTCATTGCATATAACTTTTAGCTATGCTGAAAAGCTAAATATTGTTTGTTACATTAAAATGCATCAGTAGATATTTTTCTCTTAATTTTGATGATTATCAATTTGTAGAAAAATGTAATTTTCTGAAAAATTCCATACATTTGCCGGTTTTTTCCATAACTATTTTCAGGGGCTTCTTACCAATACGCTTAAAGAGAGCGGAATAGCCTACCTTGTATATTTCAAAGTACTATGGTCCACACCCATGAGCTAGATGTAGAGGTGTGGAGGAACTCGGTTTGCCGTGGTATAGGTGATCGAAAAAACGTAAACATTGTGTGTATTACAGTGATGACGTCATAACATCATCGGGGCTGCAGTGCGTAATACAGTTTACTAGAAAAGTTGTCAAATTAACATGATTAAAGTACTATATGTATGTATGTATGTATGGTTCCCCCATCGGTAGCAAGGTCCTGCCTATGTCTGTGTGGCTTGGCCTTTGAATTACTTCTCAGGCTTCCACGGCCGATGGTTCGTCGAAGGAAGGCATCCAACCCTCAGAAACTTACAATGGTTGGCAACCCACTCCGCTTGTAATGGTTTCTTCAGGTTATCCCCAGATGCATTCCTTCTAAAAATATATGAATATCATATATAGATCTGCAGAATAAGGAATTATATAACACAGGGAAATAAAAAATATATATATATAAGCATATAATGACATAATGGTGATAATAATCATAAGAAGTAGAATAATAATACAAACAATCAGAATTAAAGATAATAATGATAAATTTTTAAAAGGATACAGCCACTTCCATAGCAGTTTTAATTTTCAACAAATTATTTACGCTTTCCTAGAACACCACCTTACTCGGCAAAACCCACACACTCAAAGCGATGAGCCCGAATGAATTTGTTTCCTTGAATCGCGAAAACGGCATGCAACACGCAATCCAACAACCCAAACTGCATCACTTCCTTTCTTCATATTTTAAGTTTGAATCATGGCGCTTAATTCACTCCCTTACCCACAGCACTTGTGCCAAATTACCGCTGCCAACCAACTCAAACTTCGCTCTATGTCACCACTTTTCAAAATAGAATCAAACCCCGAGCCAGCTAAGAAACTTCACCCCGCCTATACATCCCCCTAATTATCGACCAATCGTTTAACACATCCCAGCAGGAAAGAACCATCGCTCAACTTGATGGAGCAAGGCTAGTGTTGATCGCGAGTCAACATCAATCGATCTCCGGTCAATCAACAGCAATTTTGAACTCTTATCCGTTAATGCCAAGAACGAACCCCCTTCACTGAAATTCGCGCAATGCACGTACGCGTTCAGATAATACACCACTACGCAAACGATTATTCTTGTTTTTAATCGATTCACTCCATATCCTCTCTCAGAGCGATGATTCACAAACACATGTATATGGACATGTATGATGCTGACGTTCAATTTTGCCATCAAAATGTGAGAAAAAACCCACGCAAGAGTTTTTTCAAAACCTCTGATCACACAAAATATCACGACATTTTGGTAGTTTTTCTGTACGAGTACTTCAAAGCACGGCCACTTTCCGAATAGACACAACTTTTAGATCAAAAACAGCTCGAAAACACACGAAATTTCGAAAATCAAAGCCCGAAAACGCGTCTCGATTCGTTCGACTCTCACGATGTAATTCGGACGCCATTTTTTCCAATCATTAGCATTTTTAATTCCAGCTATCGTTTCCCTCCATAACGACCGTCCACCAATTCCTGTTGTATCAGGCACCGCAATCATTTTTCTCAAATTCTTCGAGCCGTATTCTAAAACCACTAAAACAAATTTCGCGGACATCGAGATTGTTCACGGAGCTGAAGACGCAACCGAACCGCTCTACTCGGGCTCTTGCCGAGGACTGTTAACATGATTAAAGTACTATAATACTGAAAATAGTGAACGCTCGTATAAAAGGTGAAACATATATCCTTGCTGAGTGAATTTCCCATCTCAAAATGAGTATTGAATGGCTTTTTTCAGCGTGATTCGGTTGTTACAGAACGCGTTTTTTTACCGTGGATTGTTCCCTCGTCGTGGAATAACCATCTTAGAAGATATTGTTATCGAGGGCGATGATTTCAACTGATCCCCAAGTTTGCATTTCTCTGTAGAAATTCTTCGACTACTTGCTTCCGGTTCCTCACTTTAGCTCTGATGGATCGAGCAGACTCAGTTGGAGGGCAACGAACGGATGGCAAAGCTGAGAGAAAAAACGAAACATAAAGAATATTGCGATAATGGCCTAAGTTTGAAATACTTACCAGATTTTATAAGAACCCTCCTTGCGTTTTCCATATAAACATTGACCAACTCCGTCAATTCGAAATGCTGGGAGCACACGTATATGCCGGATCCATCCTTACGGCCACAGAACGCGAGCCATTTTTTGCGTACCGCGGGTTCCTTCGGTAGCTGATGAAAGCTCATGGAGTCCACACTAGGCAACATGAACTGCGATTTTTGTAATGAGACGAACTTTGTTGTCTGTTGTTGTTGTTGGAAATCTGAGACGGTCTCAGTGTCTCCCGAAGAAAATGGGAGACGCTGAGACCGTCTCGAGACGAGCCGCCTCCTAGTGTGGACTAGGCTTAAGATTATAAGTGTGTGAGGCGTTTAAGGCGAATATCTCTATATAAATAAACATGAATATTCTGCAAATTTTATCATTTATTCTGAATGAAAAGCTCATTTCCGCGTTCGCGACTGCTAATTGAAGTTATATGATGATAACTATGTGATTTTTTTTCAATAATTAAACGAGTACAATACAATTTTTTACCTGATCTTGTGTATGGTTAAATAATTTGATCTTTGTTATCATTTATTTTTCTTACAGCAGAAATTAGATATTAAAAACAGCCGCTTTTATCGCCAAACATTCAGGCGTTATACCATTAACAGAACCCGTTGAGAACATAAATTCAATCAACCGACATTTTCTCGCTATCAGCTGCATTCGAATCAGTCGTGATCGTTGCTCCGTCGCCTGCCTCGGTCCCAGTCTTTTTATCGTCATCAATTGGAATTTCCAGAATTTTGGGCCCATACACGAGAACGTAAGCACAGTGCCAATCGCCTCCACCGGAAAGTTTTAGAATGGCTTCCGTATCAACTGGTGAAACGGTGTCATCGTCAAACTTGATCCACTGATCACCTTTCTGACGCACCCAGCCGACGTAATGGCCGGAAGAACTCGATCGCCCCTGGTGAGTAAGAACGGCTTGCAGGGTGTAGTAACCACTATTGTTGCTACCGGTATCTGAAAGTTTTTGAGATTTTTTTTTAATTGCGAACAAATAATTTTATTTATTAAAATTGAACATTTCTTGACACGTGCGACGAAAAATTAACAAAATAGAAAGAAATTGAATTTTGATTCAGGTATGAAACCGCTGGATGTGCTAAGGGAGGCATCCATTTATTACGCAACGCTCCTATAGAAGGGGGGGAGGTATGTGAGCTCGAGCGTTATACGAATAGTGACACATGGGAGGGGGAGAGGTATTCTCATCGTCACGTAACGATTTTTTTCGTTTTAAAATTTCATTTAAAAAGCAGCTGTGTTGATGTCATACAATTTCGGTAGAGGAATGATATTTAAGCAAACCGAAGTAGCTGTTACAATTCATAAGCTACAACTACATGATTAAAGCTGGTTTGCATCTTTTCCTCTTAAAAAGATTTGATTTCGCATTTCTATTATAGAATAATTAGTATAATACTAATTCAGTTCAATCAATTTTCAACGCGCCGCACGTGTACTTACTTCTAAAGTTTCTTCATAAAATAAAATCCTACCGTCTTCGAAACAATAAGGCTGCTGGAGCGTTTTGGGCCTTTCGCTCTCCAACTGAGCTTTGCTTTTGTTCTTGCCCTTCAAGTTTCGCTCCAATTCGGCATCCTCCACCTCCTTGAACTTGGCCCGTATCGGCGACAGCTTGGACTGTAGTTCGGGTGTACACAGATCGAAAGCATCGAAATCGATCGGGAACTTGATATCCTTGAGCACCTTGGCGTTGATGCCTTCCTTACCCTTGTACTGGAACCGCACAAACTGCACCGTCAGATAGGCTGGCAACCGACTGATCAGAGACTGTATAGATTAATAGCAACAGAAACACATAGTCAGATTAATATGTGAATATTAGGAGAGTGTTCAGCCCATAACAAATTGTAACAATCCTAAGTCACTGTGTTAATCCATGTTTAAGGTTTTGAATTAAGAATTAAAATTCGATGTTACAGCCTGCTATAAAACTTAATCTATTATAATGTCTATCACTTTCGGATTATTGTAATTTACTATTTTAATTTGTTTTTTAGCCTTATTCATTTTTACAAAATCCAAAAAATAAAACGCAATCTGAGGTATTTTCATATTTTTATTTATTTTTACCACAATTTGTCAAGTGTTCCTTAACGTTTTGTTCTTATTATACTGGGGTAAGGATTTATTTTGTATCACTAGAAAATATTTAAATTAATCGGTCTTGATAAATCCGTTTACGCTCAAACATAAATCAGTGTGGATGTGTGTTTATGTGTTTGAATATTTTGTTTCATTTTTATGCTTTTATTTTTTTTTTATTATTAAAAATAAATCACCTTAAATTGTAGTAAGAATAGTTATCCACTAAAGACTAAATTATGATCACACATCATTCGCGCTTCTCACATGCACTTCCGATATTTTGCTTCAGAATATTTAATATTAAAAAAAAAAACTCTGATAGATGCGCCCTATAAGCGTAGTCTGTATCTCGATAACACTTTCGCGCCAAGTTTCTTACTCGATGGAAATGTTGCACAACTTTTTCGCCAACGCAGAAAATTGAACTTTTGGTGGGGAAAAATTATTTCAAAATCAGCTTTCGTATGGCATTATTATTTTTGGCATAAGTTTATTTTGAATTTGTTTCAAATCTCTTCGCTTCAGGTTGAAAGAATGAATGTTTAAATGAAAGGCTGATGATTATAATCAATCAGGGTTTAAGTGGCCAACTAAATAGTGTGAACATTCCTGTCTTGTTAAAGTGAAATACACGCACAATCTATCTCTGAACTTTTTTACAAATACCTACTTCTTAAACTACTATCTAGACATTCATATTTCACCTGCACACACACTCTCATACATTCCAGCCAGTTCTAAACACTGTTACACTCATTACAAAATTTGCAATGAAAAAATATCGTTTAAGAAAGAAACATTATGTCTCTCGCAAATTTTTGTTTCAGAATTCAAGTGCAAACATATTGATTTTATAGACGATTCCTACTTCTGGAACACTTTGCAGCAACAAAAAATATATCCCTTATGAGATGCACTGTTAATCATTGCCACTTTTCTAACAAACTTGATTGAAAGAAACAAACCATTCGCTCATTCTTGATTGAATTTGGAATCATTATTTCACTCCAACATGCTTCTTCTAGTTCCTAGACTAATTTTGTGGACATTCGTGTAGTATGTGTGTTTTAGACACCAAACAGTCGAACACCTTCCGCCTCCTAGCTGCTTTCTGTGATGGAACCATTTAAAGTAAAAATTAAAAAAACAAAAACTGTTACCAGTAGTTACTTTTATAACGTTACAAGAAGCAAGTCATATTTTAAAAAGCTTTCATGATCTATTGATTTTTAAATTGCCCGCCATAAGACTAGAAAAACCCGGAATAATCCGACGTGTTCTTATTTGAAACGAACTATCTGATCCGATTTCATATAACAAAACCTTTAAAAATTTCAAGTTTTTATCCATTTTTATTAACTCTTTCACAAACACGATTTAATATTTTAAAAATATCCAAGTAACTCGATAAGTAATAAGTATCAAACCAAAAAGATACTCTTTATCTAACAGACTATATTTTGCGAAACGTGCCTTTCGTTTATTAGGGAGATATTGAAATAAATGGTTGCAACAAAGGTGGTCGAAACAAATATCGGTAACCATTATTATCTTGCAACCAAAATAGGGAAAATTCACTTTTTACTCTCAAATCATCATGAACCCACTGAGGATCATGAACCTATAAAAACGGATGACTGTATTATATTTTTAATCGATAACTTTTCTTTTAGTTATCTGAAGTTGAGAAAAATAATTCTCTCAACATTTAATCAAATTCTTATTCATTATTCCATACATAACATAATTATTGTTGAAAAAACAATTCTGCGTTGGCTAGCTTGTTTTAGCTCTGTTGGTGGCTGTTATTTATTTTTACAAGCCATAGGTATGTCTTTCATTGCCACACACACTACTCCAAATGTTTTTTCAAATTTAAAGGCTACTCTAGAAAAAGAAAATTTCAATATTCTACAATAACTTTTACATCAACTCTTTGTAATTAAATGAAATATTTTTGCTCATCATCGATGAGCATGGTACAGTGCTTCGAAAAGACTGATTTTCGAATTCAGCATATTCGGCAAGTGACGATATCCTCAGCAATCCTAAATAATGTACACGGCATACATTCATACTTGTATCCACTCTGCGCTCTAATAATGATCTCAACAGATCGATTTTCACTGCTTCTGTTATCCTCTGTTATCCTTTTTCTCCCTCCTGAGATGTGTTTCCAAATAAGGTTCGGCAAATTCCTCTTGTTTTTCGCTGTTGCCCGAAAGACGACTATACGCAAGGTTTATTCGGTTCCTAGCCTTTAGTCTGTGTAGACTATGTACTGGGAGTCGTTTTCAATCTCGACTGTTTCCATCTTGACGTATGACTGTCCCGAGGGCATCATCTGATGGGCTAAAAGGTTCTGACTATTTCTTCCACCACCACCGCTACTGTTGTTCCGTTTGGCTTTGGCATGCGTCAGTATGTGAGATTTGAGGTTCGTAGACTGAGCAAACTTTTTATTGCAACCATCGAAGGGACAAACGTACGGCCGATCACCAGTGTGTATCCGTACATGCGTTCTCAGATTGAAATCAAGCGAAAATCGCTTTCCACAACCTTCGAAGGTGCACTGGAATGGTTTCTCTCCGGTGTGTACTAACTGGTGGCGTTTCAACTTTGAACTTTCCACAAAAGATTTGCCACATTCCGCACAAACATGTACCCGGGGACCGTGCGTGTGCAGATGCTTTCTCATAGCTGAATTATCTCGGAACATTTTGTTGCATCCTTTGTGGGGGCAGGCTATATTCCGATCTGAGGATTCACCACCGGTATTGCTCATCTTGGACGACATACCAGCTGCGGAGATGGCATTATTGGCAAGTTTGTTCAGTTTCGTTTTGTGGCTTGGTCTAGCAAATTCGGCCAACTGTTTCGGATCTGACAGATCTATGCCGGGCATACAGTCTTGGGTGATTTTTTTACCGGTCATGTATTCCGTGTAGTCGGGATCAGGTTCCGGATTAGAGCCATCATCGTCATCAGTCCCTGAAGCCCACATCGTTACACTGAATTCTCCTTCCATGGTTTTTATTTGTACTTGTTTCTGTTCCCATCTTCGTGGTTTTTGATTGACATCGAGAGTTTCCATTGCTGTAAGGTTGTGAACATCATTGGTCCTGATTCGATTCACCATCCGCGATTGTTTCATACCGGATTTTCGCTTTCTTGAGCTCGGACCAGGGGTTGATTCAATGTAGATTTCATTTTCCAAGTTGATATCACCATAAACACACATCGGATCGCCAGAGGAATCGAGTACTTCCTCGTGACCTTGAATGTCCGCTTCTTGATGTAGAATCTCCTCATCATCATCCATGTGGTGCATCATCAAACTTTGTGAATCCTCGGTTTCGCATGTCACTTCTTCGTACTGGTCATCGCCTACACCCACTTCGTACTGTTCGTATCCAATTTCGGCTCCGAAATGACTATCGTCCACCACTTCGACGATGTTCGAATCGGCAATCTCCACCTCACACATTATATCCTGATGAGAAGTCATCATCGATGACTGATTCCTTTGAATTTGTCCAGCTCCGTCTGGAAGATAAAGGTAATCATCAATCCTGCAACCGTCGTGGATTGCACATGAAACCAACAATTCCTTTCTATAGAAAATTCCGTATTGCTAACTATACATTTTTCAATTATTTACCCTTCCTATCATGGTTTATTGTATCGATCACGTTGGACTTAAACTAATAAAGAACAGATAAATAAAATAACTCAGTAATGTTTTAAGCTACCATCAAGTTAATAAATGTCAAATATTGAAGCATTTGAAGATCCGTAGTAAACATAGCTCCGAAAGCGGTATTTTAAAGTTAGCTATGAATTTACACCTCATAAAACCCGTTGGAGGAATCACGTTAGTGGGAAAGTGAGGTCGCATAGATACTTTCAAAGTATCATAACTACATTTGTCGATAACGGGACTTGGAACCATAAATCTATTACCGACACCGGGATTCGAATCCAGAACGCTTCGAGACTCGCGGAGAGCATTTATAGAAGTAATCTGACGCTCAAAACAGCTCTACGGATATGTTGATTAAAGTTGTGTGAAATTTAAGTTAAGTGGTACACAGCAAAAAATTTCTAAAAGTATACGTAATCTAAAACACGAGCGATCTATTTTTTCACAAGTGTAATTAAAAAAAGATGTAATTTTCAACTCCTTTTGATGTAATTTTAGTCTTTTTTCAAAAAGTGAATAGAAATAAATTGTTTTGGTTTAAAATTACATTCCGTAATGCAAAGTTCAAACGATCGATGAAATTTATATCACAAAAAGTGTAAATTTATATTTATTGAATAAGATATTGCAAGTAAGATCTAAAATTACATCGAAAACTATGTGAAACATAACAGATGTCATGTTTTTTTCACGGCATACATTTTTTTTACTTTTGACTCGAGTTAGTGGTTCTTTTACGATTAGCCAAAGTCGCTCGGAAGTCTCGATTGCATTCCGCCCAGGCAAAATTTTGTCGGATATGTGTATTATGAAGTGGTAAGTGAAATGAAATAAAAACATTGTAAGTATTTTAATGACAAATTATAAAAATTCTTTTTGAATTACAGAAACAGCCAATTATCGAGAATCGACCAGGAGGTTGGTGTGATCAAGAGTTTCCTGTAATAATCATAATAGTCGTATACAATGGGTTACCCGTAAAAATACTAAAAATTCATCAGATACAACATCTCCAGCCTAGCCCTCTGTGTTGTGAAGAAGAATACAATATAATTATTCTCGTGTTAGTGGGTGACCGTTTTTTGTTAAGTTTTAGTAAATATATAACACATGAAAATTAGATCCTATTATTTTTTAATTAATTAGAATCGCAACACTGAAAACCTGATATTTTTAAATGAATATTTTTTAATATTAACGATGGAAAGGCTTGAAATTTATATGCCTGTGTATTTTTACACGCAGCTTTCTTTGTCGGTTTTCGTGCATCGATTTCGATCTAAATTTACACGCTCCCAAAATTACACCATTGAAAAAAATACACAGTGGTAGAATTTTAGATCCAAATCGGTGTTCCGTTTTCGTGCATCGTTTTCAATCTAAAATTACACGAATTTTTCTTGCTGTGTAATAAAGCCGGAACAAATTTGAAATCTTTTGTCACTTGGAGTTGGAACATCACGAGGGGTTAGGGAGGGATGGGGGATAAAATAAAAAATAATCAAAATTTTTCAATAAATTGGAACAAATTTTACAAAAACTCGCATGCCACAATCTTGCATGCAATCGACGTTGCACAAAATCAAATACATTATCGATTTTTTTTTTTATTTTGATATAACATTTAAAAAAATCTCGAATACAATTTTTTTTCGGAATTTTAATCCCAATGGGTTTATTCATCTTAACCTCGAATACAAAAGTGATACCATCCCCATCTCCTACCAGTTTTACTTTGATTTTCTCAACTGTTTGAATTTTCGAGGTATCTATCGAAGTTTTTTATAAAATACCTTCAACTTTGTTTATGTTCCTCTTCGGGATTTTGAGAGAAATCGAAGAGGGAGGGGGGGGGGGGATTTATTTGATCGTTTGATTAAAGAGGTTATACCTTTACATATATTTAGCAATATTTTTATCACCACCCAATTATTCAATTCGGGCTTCTTAGAAAAAGGAATTGTTGCTTTTCAAAGTTGCACAGAAATTCTTTTCCTAAAAATACTTACCCAAGTCCGAAACAGCAGCTGCTTAATTTTCTCCTTTTTCCTTCAAGAGCCGCTTCTGCTCCACGGAAATGCTTATTAGACCTTAAAATCCTTTTTTTTATTTCTCGCCCGGGGAAGGGCTCCTTTGTTGATGTTTGTTTCCCCTGCCTTTTTCTCGATTGGTTGGGGTTGGAGAAGTACGAGTGTAAAACGGATGGAACAAAACTGCGAAAAATTTCCGCCTCTTACTCTCCCGTCCGCACCGCTCTCGCAGGCTACTGCTGCTTACCCCTTTCCCAAAACTACAACGAAGGCCAGCTACTCGAGAGCTGCGGAACAAGGATTTTTCACTTTTCAAACACTTTTTTACCACCTTAACGTTCTCCCACCGGTCTATAGTACACCCTTAATTGTTCGCAGTAATTACGAGACGCGAATTAACGCATTTTTTGGCCGTACCCAAAATCCCCAATGGTGGAAATAAAGCCCAAAAAAGTTCACTTTTGCCGTCGAAACTGTTCAGCAAGAAACAAAGATGTCTGCCGTCGTCGTCGTCGTCGTCTCTTCTCTTTTGAACGAGACCGAGCTCTAGCAAGCCGCCATGACCGAAACTTTGGATGGATGGCTGCCACTGTTCGAAAAAATTTCGCTGCATCTCGTTCTCCCAGCCGATAGCTGAAACGGGAGAGCAACACATACGGGGAGCTTTCGAAATGTTTCGATGTTGCGCAATGTGGGGATCCTCAAATATTAATATACGCAAATCCCATCAAACAAAGATTGTTCAATGAAGTTAGATCGAAACTTAGGATCTCGATTAAATCGTATTTAAAGCTCTGGTGAAACTGAAACAATGATTAACTAAACAAAATTGACCAAGGAAAGCGACCTTCAACGACAAATAAATTCATTTTTTTTATTCGAATGTACCGGAAAAATTGATTCATTAAAATGGATACATTTATTAAGATATATTATTTCAATTAAACTCAACTTTCTGCAGCATTGGATTTGACTTTTAACAAAAGGATATCGACCGAAAATAAACGATTTTTAATAAAACTTTGATACGGTATGATTTGGTTAGGGCTTGATATAGCTCAGTTGTAAAGTCAGTTGTCTCCTGAGCTGATGTCCACAAGTTAGAGCTCAAGAGAATATCGAACGCAGTTGTACCGGCTAAGTTTTTCAATAACTGTCTGCCAACTGCAACGTTGTTATAAAGTCGCGAATGCCATGAAAATGGTAAAACGACTAATACTCGAAACTAAACATTTGAACAACCCTATAACCAAGTTCGAATTTCGGAGAATCGACTCTCCTTTTGGCTGTTTCTGTTTGTTTCCGAATCCAATATGGCGACCAAGATGATTTTCAATATGGCCACATGTTTTGGTTTTCATGAATTCGTAGTAAACAACAAATTAACTGCAAAAACAGCTCAAAAAACCGAACACTGATACTAAATTCGGTTTTTTTTAAAACTATACCAAAAAACAGACAAGTTCAGATGTAAATTAAATTCTTCGCACATGAAATTACAAGCATTTTAGCGATTTGCCGGAACATCGAATACGAAAGTGTTTATCAAAACATTCCACCTTCCGAAAGCCGACTTATCGAGCGAGAGAGCGGGACCTTTGAAAGCTCTTTGCCTCGCACAGAAACCTCTCAGAGACAGTCAGAGACCGATTACAATCTTCGAAAAGTAGCTTTCGAAATATTGCAGAGTTGAAATATTGCACAGCAATATTTCATATTGAATTTCCATTACACGGAGAAATTATTTCGAGTTTTCATTAAAAAAACTGTATGTTCAGTTTTGAACTCAGCCCGACAGAAACGAACACAAGTCGTCGTCATTGCTACCTCACTCACTCACACGCGCATCCGCAACACAGAGGGATCATCCAAATATTACGTAACGATTTTAGGGGAGAGGGGGTAAAACAGCTTGTTACGCTTTGTGGATTTTGCTCAGAAATTGAAAGGCAAATGTGTCACGAAGGGAGGAAGGGGGCCGAAAATGCTCGCATATTGCGTTACGTAAAATTTGAATGACCCCAGATAGAATTTTCAGTTTTCCAGCGTCAACGCTCAGCTCAAAACTGGACAAAGCTGAGTTCATAAACGAGCAAAAAGACATCAGAAAATGTCTGTTCAATGAAGTCTAGTCGAAACGGGTCGAAAATAGTAGAAATGGATTGACACTTGATCGTGTCTCTTTCCAATTGATTTCGACCGATTTCTACCAAGTCGAAACTAATCCTGCTGCCGAGCTGGATTGGTTTCGACTAGTTTCAACTTGCTCCATTGAACAACGACCTGACTAGTTTCGACCAAAACATTGGCTCGTTGAACATCTTTCAGTTGACAGAAACCAGTTGAAACCGATTTTTACTAACGTTTGAACGAAGCTAAAGTGCACAACTGGAGTGACCTGAATCAAAACTGAGCATAAACGAATATGCGATAAAGAAGCACTTCGATCGAACCAGAAACATATAAAATTAAGACTATTTAAAAGTCTTTCGATTCTGATACACTTTCTCTCTATGAAGAATGAGAATCCCATGTTGACATCCCGTTGATTAGATAAAATATATCAAATACCATTGGACTGAGCTTCTTATGTCTTTTGATAATATAAAAAAAAACCAGCATTTGCTATAGCTTATTTCAAGCAGTTTGCTTGAAATCGTCGAAATCGAAATTTGTTGCGCAACTAACCCCTTGTCGCATCGTGTATAATGCAATTTGAACAAATTTCAGGGCATATACTTCGCCCAGCTGATGTGGTATTTTTTGTTTTAGTTGCTATTTTCGCCAGCACTCGTTTGCGTTCCAAACAGGCGTCGTAGAATAATCGAATTTGCCTACACTTTTGCATAATGGATGACGCGTTTCATTTAAAACAGTTTACTAAAACAAGGGATTGTTGTTGATGAACACAATTTGGACTAATAAAAACATTTGAACTAGTGCAAACAAAGTACAGGGAAAATATTTCAAAGTACTATGAGCGGCAACATAGATTTTTGCAGTTACAAATAATAGACAATTACAAAAATAATCTGATATTACATGTTTGATAAATAACCACTAGATCGTTAAAATTATTCCTAGCGTAGAATTCTTTCTAACATAACATCTAACCATATTGCAGACTTTCAAAATTAAAAGTAACGAAAATTTACTATCGTAGTCACTTACCGTTTTCGTATACACAGCGTCACGACCCAGGGATGGAGATTGTTTGGTAAGCTGCTCTTTCAACCTCTGTAAACGGTGGAAGTTGACAACTTATCAGTTAAAAATCAGAACCTTTAAGCAACACTTCATTCTTACCAGTCTGATTCCAGAATGCATGTATTTCACTTCAGTTGAAATGAAACAGCTCAATTGCAGAAAGTTTTCTTTCGAGTTGCTCACAGGCTCATCCTCTGCTTCAGTGCACTTCATCTGCACGTCGAAAGTACCGCCGAACCATTGATCAATGAATGAGCTAAATAGGATAATCAGAAAGTCCTTGTGTATTAAACTTCTGTTATGTCGTATTCAAATTGCCCACCTATATTTAACACCTTGATCGATTGTATCCGTCTTAGTAGCAGGCAGTTTTTGTTGGAGCATTTTCAACAACTCGGACCAACATTCGTTAGCATCCTGCTGCCGGTACGTCCCATTTTCACCGGTTTGCGCAAAGTTAGGGAAAGCTATATGCAGCCGTTGTAGAAACAGCACCGGCGTAACCGTATCGCTGCGTTCCATATCATCGAATAGATTTCGCATAGACATGGTGATGGCACCAGGCGAAGCCAATCCGCTCAAACCACCCGTTTCCGACGGGTTGTCCTTAAACTCTTTCAGAGCCTCTCGCAGCTCGCGGACGGACTTGAGACATTGCAACGTGGCATTCATGTAGCAAGTGTTACCCAGGTTAGTCAAACCGGCCGGAAGTTCCAACTGTGAATGAAGAAAATAAATTGTTGTCAAGCTTCCTAATAAGATGAGGGATAACATGCTAAATCATGCCATCGAATGCAAATACGTTAGATATAATAAAAAATTACAGTTTAACTATAAAATATCTAACAAGATAATCCCAAGTTCCAAGACATGGTGTTACTGCCAACACTTCTTAAGGGAAATAAAATTGTTTAAATTACCGTAATTTTATCGAAAAAATTAAATTTAAATTAAAAGTAAATAATTCAACCGGGTATCAAACTGTTGTTATCAAGGTTGTTGTTGGAAAACTGGCCACCGTGCCAGTCCGCGGTTTTTGCAAAAGTCGCTGAGAAATAACAGCGAAAACTAAACGTCATCGTTGCCGCCAAAAGTGACGGCACGAGGAAAATTCTCACTTCTGTTAGCCATTTTCGTATCGAGTTGCGTACTGCGTAGAAGCAGAAAGTTTGTATTTGTACTGAAAACTAAATGTTTGAAGTGTTCCGTTTTGCTAAATATTGTTGATTTTTGGAATCAGGAGCGTAGGATCATGTAGGTATACATGTAGTTTAGAGTGGCTCGTTATTAACTTTTGTATTTTAGTATCAGGCAAAAACGCTGATATTGGATTGACCATCTCTGTTGAACAGAGCGCTAAAAGTAGCAAATCGGTAATATTTGTTAATTTTATTCTATAACGCCACAAATTACCCAGAATATTGTCCACAGGACTCTTTGCTCTCGATACGAGGTTGAACTGAGTTGTATTAGGGCCGGAATAGCTAGGGTCACTGATTTGTAAGTTCTAACCTATAAAACCATTTTGAACCATGTTTGTAACAACTTATCATTTGTTCCGTAGAATTGAAGCATCACTACAAAACTATAAATATAGTCTGCTATCAGTACCAGTGCATCGCTTTTTCATTTGCCACCCTATCACAACATTCTTCAATTAAATCAAATTGAAGTCGAAATTCGTCGATCAACTGGGAATCGTCGAAGTACTTTACGTTCGAGGTTCGCCAACAAAGATGGAACGAGAATTTCAACCCAAGACCGGAACTGGTCCGGAAGCTGATAACGACACCACTATTGTCGATCAAAACTCCAGCTGCGTGGCTTGCAGCAAACCAGACAGCTTTGACGATATGGTTGCCTGCGACTTGTGTGATTCCTGGTGGCATCAATGTTGTGCGGGAGTAACCAAGTCAATCAAGGACCGAGATTGGACATGCCCCAGATGTTTGCCGGTTCCAAGTCGAGCAAATTCGATCAGATCCACTTCGACGGTGCGGAAGGCCCTCCTCGAAATCAAATTGCAACGACTCGAGGAAGAGAAGGATCTGAAACGGAAGCAATTCGAAATGGAGCAGAAGTGTTTAGACGAAAAGTATCGTCTACTTGAAGCTGCCGCGGTCGATGATGACATTGACAGCGAAGGAAGCCGCCAAGAATATCACCGTAGACGGCAACGAACGGAGGACTGGGTGTCCAGCAGAACGAGCAACGTTTCGGAAAGACTCGAAGGAGCTGTTGGTGGTGTCGAAGAGGGGCGTACCGACGCCCAGCCGATTGAAGCTGAACAGATTCAGCAAGTAAACAGTGTTGTTCGCGAGCTCAATAGGAAGTTGGCAAACGGCCAGAAGGAGCCGGATTCGTTGTACGAGAGTTTGAAAGTCATCCTGAAGGCGTGCCAAATCCGAAATAACGCTTCAGTGAGTGGCACACCCTATACAGGCACAGTGCCAAAAGGCACCCGAATGCTGGCTCCGCCGATTGCTCCCCGTACATTCGAGCAGTATGAGCGTCGAGAAGAAAAAGTCTTTCCTGACAGCACGGAAAGTTCTATGCCGAACCAATGTAGCTATTGGAAACATTCGCAGGTGGAACCCGGATATAACGCACCGGTGCCGCAACACATAGCACCCGAACGTGATGTAATGCCAAGCAACTTGACACCCTCGCCACAGGCAGGTTTGTCTGGCAATCGAATTCAACATTCGTCAATTGTTTTGAGCACACCATCGGCATCGCAGATTGCTGCCAGGCAAGCACTTTCGCGAGACCTCCCAATATTTTCCGGCAATCCAGCTGATTGGCCGGTGTTTATCGCCAACTACAATTATACCACAGAGGCGTGTGGATTCAACTGTGGAGAAAATATGATCCGCTTACAGCGTTGTCTGAAAGGTCCTGCGTACGAGGCAGTCAGAAGCAAGCTGGTCATACCGTCATTGGTTCCTGCGGTTATCGACGCGTTAGAGATGCGGTTTGGGCGTCCCGAATTGTTGATCGAGACTTTCATCAACAATGTGAAATCTACGACGCCACCCAGAGCGGATCGTTTGGAAACCCTAATAGATTTTGGGGAGAAGGTGCAGACTCTTTGCGACCACATAATTGCTGCCGATCTGACTGATCATTTGGCCAACCCGCAATTGATGAAGGATCTAGTTGAAAAATTGCCCCCTGACTACAGAATGAAGTGGGCCGAATTCCGTGAGCCACTGTCGAAAGTAAATTTGCAAACGTTCCGAGAATTTATGAATCGGATTGTCAAGAATGCTTACCGTGTAACTGGTGCAAGGTCGTTTGTTGAAGAGATGAAATCGGTGAAGCGCGACCGAGGAAAGAATCTAAACTACAGCTTCATACATTCCGAAACCGGCGGGAGTGACTCCGGCCAGTCAGCCAAAGTCTCAGCCGATGAGCGGAACCCAATTGAATGTGCCGTGTGTGGGAAAATTAATCATCGAGCCAGGGAGTGCGAAGCATTCCAAGCGCTGTCCGTAGATGAACGCTGGACACGTGTACGGAATCTTGGACTCTGTCGTACGTGCCTTTACGGACATGGACGTCGCCGATGCAGGAGTACAAAACGCTGCGGAATCAATGGCTGTGAGAAACGGCATCATCCGTCGCTGCACTCCGACCGGAAATCACAAGATGCAGCTACGACGACGGTGGCGTCGCTGCATGCTGCTATGAACCACCAAACTGATGGTGCTGATCCAACATTATTCTTCAGAATTTTACCTGTGACGGTCTATCAAGGTCAACATTCTATCGACACATTCGCCTTTGTCGATGAGGGGTCGGCACTTAGTATGATGGATACCGAGCTAGCTGATAAGCTTGGACTTCGAGGACGAAAGCAACCACTTTGCCTTACGTGGACGGCACAAGTATCCAGAACTGAACAAAACTCCCGAAGAGTGTCATTTGAGATTTCTGGTCTGGCTAAACCGAAAAGGTTCCGAATGACAAATGTTTGCACCGTTGATTCATTGGGCCTGCCAGTGCAAAGTTTGCCCATCAGCGACTTGCAAGAACGATATCAATACCTTCGAGGGATTCCGGTTTCTGGCTACCAGAATGCAGTGCCCCAGATATTGATTGGCGTGGACCATCTGAGACTGGTCGTGCCTCTCAGAGTTCGAGAAGGAGGTCAGCAAGAACCAACTGCAGTTAAAACTCGTCTCGGTTGGAATATTTACGGAGGACAAGGAAATTCGAAGCTTTTCGCTTTGAATCTGCATCTGTGCAAATTTAGTTGCAGCACGAATTTTCAAAATTCAATTGAAGGGTACTCTGCTATCGAAGAAGCAAAAGCAGAAGTTAAGCCCACATTGCATCATGTGTCAGACCAAGATGCCCCTGCAGTGTCTTTCTTGAAAGCCACAACTGTCCGTGTGAACGATCCATTGTTGGAGGCTAGCGTTGGAGAACAAGTCGACGAACAAGTAAGAAGAAGTCATGCGCATAGCGCTACCGTAGCCGAGCTGACAAACGCAGACCCGCGGAAGATGTTATATCTGCCACTCAAACTTGTGGCCAAACTGAAGAAGCCGAGGAAAATCCGCCTGCCTTGGGCAGCTGCCGTTCCAGTGAATGATATCGCCCTGAACACCATGCTATTCAAGGGCTCGGAACTCCTGACATCACTGATGACGATCTTATTCCGTTTGCGGAATCATGTAGTTGGTGTGAGTGATCATATTCAAGAGAGATGTCATCAAGTTAATATTCGCAATGCGAATCGGGATGTCCAACGATTCTTTTTGCGTAAGGATCAGACCAACGAACAAGAAGCGCGTTTAATAGATGCGATTGATCCTAAATATTTAGCCAAGGACTTTGCTGATAATTTTCTGACCGTTGAGGAGCTTAAACTGATTTTTGCTAAGATGACGGAAGTGCACCGATGTGGCAGCACACAGCTGCGAGGCGTTGGCTCCAATAGTACGGCAGAGGTGGAACATCGTGATGAGCGAGCAAGGACGACAGCTTGTGTCAGTGAAGACAAAACGACTGAACCAGTGCGGATTTCAGCGGAAGTAACGAAATGTGAAACCGTAACTTTGTTCTTCAAGCCGAAAGAGAATATCTTGAACCGGGTGCAAGACAGTCCGAAATCAACTATTCGAGAGATCATTAGATGTGCGACGTTGCTTTTCGAGGTTCTTCGCACACTTTCTCTACATATGGTTCTTAGCCGAAAATGGCGGTGGTCAGGTGAAGGATGGAAAGAAGAAAGAAGCGATGGTAGCTTCAATCATTGGAGGAAGTGGCTCCAAACTTTGTTGGACATGCGACGGCCTACGATACCGGAAGAATGTACCCACGATCTCCTGATGCGAGCATGGACTAAGGTGAAAAAGAAAATCGACCAGGTTTGGCGAAGGTGGGTTTTGGAGTACCTGCCAACACTCGCCAAACGTACCAAGTGGTTCAATGAAACGAGAGATATTGCGGTAAGAGATGTGGTACTCGTAGTCAACGAAGGGAAGCGGAATTCCTGGGAGCGAGGATTGATCCTGGAACTCATTGTTACATCGGATGGACAGATTCGACAAGCCTGGTTTCGAACGGGCAATGGTGTATATCGGAAGCCGAGTGCTAAGCTAGCAATCCTTGAAGTGTCGTCTCGAGAAAATGGTTCCAGAGAGTTGCCTGACTGCGAAGGTGGCTCCATAGTGAGCAACGATGAAGGCGTGAACGAGGATTCCGGAAGTGATGAAACCGAGGCCAGCCGTAGGTTCCATCGGGGGGAGAATGTTGGAAAACTGGCCACCGTGCCAGTCCGCGGTTTTTGCAAAAGTCGCTGAGAAATAACAGCGAAAACTAAACGTCATCGTTGCCGCCAAAAGTGACGGCACGAGGAAAATTCTCACTTCTGTTAGCCATTTTCGTATCGAGTTGCGTACTGCGTAGAAGCAGAAAGTTTGTATTTGTACTGAAAACTAAATGTTTGAAGTGTTCCGTTTTGCTAAATATTGTTGATTTTTGGAATCAGGAGCGTAGGATCATGTAGGTATACATGTAGTTTAGAGTGGCTCGTTATTAACTTTTGTATTTTAGTATCAGGCAAAAACGCTGATATTGGATTGACCATCTCTGTTGAACAGAGCGCTAAAAGTAGCAAATCGGTAATATTTGTTAATTTTATTCTATAACGCCACAAATTACCCAGAATATTGTCCACAGGACTCTTTGCTCTCGATACGAGGTTGAACTGAGTTGTATTAGGGCCGGAATAGCTAGGGTCACTGATTTGTAAGTTCTAACCTATAAAACCATTTTGAACCATGTTTGTAACAACTTATCATTTGTTCCGTAGAATTGAAGCATCACTACAAAACTATAAATATAGTCTGCTATCAGTACCAGTGCATCGCTTTTTCATTTGCCACCCTATCACAACAGTTGTTTTTTTCTTTCGCTAATGTCGCTAAGTGTCATACTCACAGCCGTTGCCAGTTCACTCTCGTTCATGTCCTCGATGAACTTTGGTTTTTCGATCGGTTCTTGTGGAACTTCTTCCTTAGTGCCAAGCAGCAATATCGTAGTGCCCTGAGGTGAAACAAAATATAGTAAGATGATAGAAATAAACCACCGCAGGCTGGTGAGCCATACATCCTTGATCGCCATATTCCACTCGTCATCCTTGAGAGTGATGCCTTTGCACAGAATTTTTTGACGTTCGGGTTGTACTCCAGTTAGGGCATACAGTTGGGCTTTAAACAGCATCGGTTCTTCGTCCGTGTTGACCTCAACTTTTGGAAAATTTTCCTTGCCCCATTTTACTTTCACTGGAAGAAATATTACCTCAGTTTTGCAAATAGTAAAATGTATAACCTCACAAAAGCGGATTTCAATGTTTGTAGAAAAAACTGATATCAGAACTTAATCAATGTTAATTCCTCTTACCTGTAAACGACGGCATGTTTATGTTTCCTCCGAACCTACTATCGAATGGAGTTCAAGCGAATAAAACTCTGAAACTACAAATCTAGCACAGCAAATTCAAAATCAGCCTTAAAGTGATAGAAGATGAATTGCGAATATCATGACAAGACAAACATGCATTTTTTTTATGCACGCCGAAATGTCATTTTGTTTTTTTTTTTGTTTTGTTGTACTCCAGTGCTGCCGATAATCAGCATGAGAAAATCATTTCCGGGAAATTGGCAGAAAACTACACGGAAAATAATAAAAAGGTAAAATTTACCGAGTTAGCAAAGGTGAACGCTCGTGAAAGCCAAAAAAGTAACTTCTACCTCTTCGAGGTGAATTTCACAGCGAGGTAAAATTTACCTGAATTGAGGTTGGAAATAAGGTACAATTCACCGAGAAAAAAGGTGAATCCTAAAAAGGTAAATCTTACCTCGTAGCGAGGTGAAGTTCACCTGAATTGAGCTCAATAAAAAAGTATAATTCACCTAGAAAAAAAGGTAAATCCAAATAAGGTAAAACTTACCTCGTAGCGAGGTGAAATTGAGCTAAACAAAACGGTACAATTCATCTCGAACAAAAGTAACTATTTGCCGAATCCGTTTATTGAGGTTGAGCTGTTTTGTCGTTCAGAAGGGAAGTTATGTTTCGTGCCAATATGAGTAAATCGGAACAGAATGGTAAGTTTTTTCTTAGATATCATTTAGTTGTGCTGGTTCTCGTCATAATACTATGCTTAATTTTGTTTCAGATCGGCCCAGCTTCGAGGTATATTTCACGTCATCCTCCAGATATCATTCCGGAAAAGCTGGATCTGACTGGATTAGTCGCCATTGTGGCGCGGAAGAACGTGAAGCTGAATTGCCACGAGCCTGGCGAAAAAGGATTTACCTCAAAATTTTTTTAAACACGGTGATACATTACAAAAATAAATATAATGAATAGTCCCTATTTATTTCAAATAAACATAAATATTTGAATGAATTTTGTTTTCATTTTTATTGAAGAAACCAACCAAACCAACTAGCATTTACCTTTCAAATCAGTGAATGGCAAAACGGTATTATTTACTATTTTGATTGGTGAATGCGAAAATAGTAAATTTTACCTTTTTGCTAGGTGAATGAAAAAAAGGTAAAATTCTAGAGTTTGTTTTGATTAGGTCGTATGAACCAATATAAACAAAATTGAGTTATTACCTGCAAACGATTGATAAACATGTATCCTATGTTTGGTAAAAACTTGGTTTCATTTGATCAATAAATAACTTTAAAAACATTATTTGAATTTAAGACGTATGTGTCGTGTCCCAAGTCTACCACGCTCACCAGCGCAGTTTTGTCCGCCATGATTTCCTTAGAAGGGTTATCCATATTCTTTCAAACGAGCTGTCTACGTCTACCGCGAGTAACAATCACCAACAGAAATGACGCACGAGTTTCCGCTGCTTTCTCATCCGACCACGCTCGTCTCAGTCGAGGTTGTTGTTATCTCTCTCTCACACATCAATATTAGAAAACTAATAGCTCGGTTTCGCTACAACTGACTTGCAAATCATTGCGTTAATCCGTTCCCATAGCAATTTTCAACGTAACCCAAAATCTTTGCGTTCATTGCACCGATAGAAAACCTATCGTACTTCTTCGAACTTTAATAATTCAATTATGTTTCCTAGGACGGAAATTCCAAACTAATTCGCTTACTCTATTCACTACAGTATGATGACTTTCTTACTTTTGAGTGCAATTTGGTTTTAACGACTTTTTGCGCAACACTGGATTGCCGTGCAGCAAAAGGTCACTAAACAAAAGTTTGATGAGTTGGTTTATAGGTCCTTTTACATCTTTGCAGAAAGTGCTCAGAAAAGAAGGGAAAGTTAATGAAAAATACGAATAACTAAAAAGAACATTGTTTGTAAGAATGACCGTAACTGTTCTAGCAGAAAAGCTGACTTAAATTTGGTGCCTGGTAAGTAAAACAGTGTTATTTTCTATGGGCTTAAACATTCAGCATATCTCGCGTGAGCTTTCATTACGTCGAATGAAACAGAAACACCGAACCGAGAAAATCGGTTCTGAAATTTGAAGAGTGTTTTTCAAATCCTATTTTCATTCCTTCGCCGATAACCCTTCAAAAAATATGCAATATTTATGGAAACTAATTGTGTCAGATATTCCACATTATGAATTTATTTTTTTGCAATTTTTAGAGCTATTTTTTAATCATATAGGAACATACGACATATTAAAACATAAATCGTTCATACGTCTGAACACATTCGTCGTTTGGAGGGGAAATTTGTTTCATTCGTCTCTTTTCTTTCGTCCTTTGATTCGTTCAACTTGCACTTACGCCCAAATGTTTCTGATGCAAATACTATGGAAAATTTTCTATTTTCTCGGCGTAATGGCTGTTTAATAAGTGAAATATCTAGTGTAGCGGTAAATTGGTGAGTAAATGCATAATGAAATGTGTGAATCGGGTGCGCCATCGCCGATCGGTCAAACCAGCTCGCTGCTGCTGATCAGTTTTCTGTTGCCGACCAGCTGGAGGGGAAATTTGTCTCATTCGTCCTTTGATTCGTTCAACTTGCACTTACGCCCAAATGTTTCTGAGGCAATTACCGGTAAATTTTCAATTTTCTCGGCATAGTGAATGTTAACTTATTGAGTTGTCGAGTGCAGCGGTAAATTTATAAGTGAATGCGTGTTAAAAGTGTGAATCGGGTGATTGGGTGACTAACAGCAGCAGGCTGCTGCCGCTCAGCCTGATGCAGTTAGTTGTTAGGTTTGCTGCTACTGCTGCTGTTCGGTTTCTTTTCCTTGCTGCATTATTTTACAGCGTTCGAAAGCCTGCTTGAGTATCGATTTAAGAACGCTTGAAAAGAAGAATCTGAAATAATATTCATTGCTAGGTTGATATTCTGAATCAGAATTTCTGATAACCTCTACGTGTGTACACTTGTTTGCTCATGGAATCCATAGCGAAAGTGCTAGGTTTTTCTTCCTCTGCACATTCGCCGTTTGGAAGAAGGGACGTAAGCAACATTGAAATTGGCAATCAAGGTTTTGTTTCATTCGTCATTTTGAAAGTCTTAAATTTTATATATTAAAAGGGTTTAAATTGATTGTTTTATCAATCACATAGGTAGATAATGTTATAATGAAGCTTTTTTAGTGAATATCTCAGTTTTTCAAATTTTGTTTCATTCGACGTAATGAAAGCTCACGCGAGATATGTTTATCCTAAAACAGATGCATCCAAACATTGACAGCATTGGATGTTTCCGCACTCGTTGATCGGTCAACGGAGTCACGCGCGGCCCATTTTAGGTCACGGGATAGCATGCAGTGCAAGTCCAATAGGAACATTCTGATGTGCAGCAAACCAAGGAACATGTGAACGGAGACTTTCTTTAATTATTTGCGTTTCCATTGTTTTGAACGCAACATACGGACCGGAACGGAACCAAATTGCAAAGTTTGAAACAAATGCAATCAAGTTTTAGGATGAAAATCATTGATTTGCAAAACGACGAATGACCACAACAATCAAGGCAAAAGGTCGTAAGTACATTTTCACTTTAACAACTGAACAAATGCCCGTATCGGCTAAACTAACATATTTGAAGTCTATTTTTACTTTGAATGACGAATTTCCGGGCAATTCGGACCGATACTTTTAAAATGAGAATTTAGTAGGTGTTTCGAAACTTCCACAGTGGTTTTCTCGAAACTCGTCAAGTGGTTCATACGACCTAATCAAAAAAACTCTAGAATTTACCTCGAAAGAGGGGTGGAAAAAAATCACCTCGCAAAAAGGTAAATTTTACCTTTTTATTATTTTCCGTGAGTGAAAGTGACTTAAAATGTTCCTCGGGATTATGTTTTGAAATTGTTCATCAAAAGAACTGTTCTATTTTATTTTTAATGCAAGTTTTTCTTAACGAGCCTCTATAAACAAAAGAGACGAAATGTCACGATTGGAATTTTCGATTTTCTGTCAGTGTCATTCCAATCGAGCAAAAGACTTGTCAAACTGGAAAATTTAGAATTGCGAAAGCGGCGGTAACGAAAGTATTATCATTTATATGTATCTGTAAACAAAGGGTAATCAAAACACAGTTTTTGAATGCTCTATTTCGATTACAAGCTAGATTCTCGAAGACTAATTTCTTGGTTCTTAATTGGTATGTTATGATTTTTTTAAATGATTAATATGTAGGATATTTTTTTATTTTGAGTTTTCATTGCCAGCATAAGATGTTGACGGATCAGCGGAGTCGAAAGGGAAAGTTTACCAATGAAAGTTGCGGATTCCAGTACAGAATCCCCCGAAAGATGGCAGAATGCAAGCAATTTCTCCCGTTTTTTTTTTTGGTTCAGCCGGGAGCCGGTAGAAAAATACATTTTTAAATCCGGGGCAGGTTTTGTTAGATCAATTTTTTTGCCAATCACTCCATGATTGCACTTTTTTAAATTGATGCCAATAACAAAAAAAAAACAGCTTAGTTAAAACAACAGAGACCAAAAACCACTTCCGAAAAAAAATAAACGTAACCAAAATTTAAGTCATGTGAAGTTTGAAGCAAAGCAGTGCTGCGCTCAAATGAAAGCAGGGTTGCGAAATGATTTATTCTTAAAAGGATCAGATTGCGTCTCTTTTGTTTTTATTACAGGCTCTTTAGTTTTTCTCTTAGAAAAGTGTTTATTTCCGGTATGAAACCTGTTTTTATTTATTTTTACTGCAGGAAGCTATATAATAATTTTATTTCCAATTCCCGGGAGCTAATTCCATCTTCTCTCGATCCTCTTTTGACGTTTATTCTTTGTTTTCTAAAAACATCGCTCACGGACCAAAAATAACATCGAAATAAGGCTCCTTCGACGACGACGAGCACCGTCAAAGCGAAAAGAGGCAAAAAAGCATAAAGCATTCTCCATCTTAAGTTTTCATCAACGCACGGAATTTGTTCGCGGTTTTGTCCCCGGGAATTATTCTCCTCCGACGGATCCAGAAGTGCATCCAAGTGACACCCGGGTGTAAACGGGACGGAGTGTGGTCCGCTGCGTCTGTGGTGTGCCCTCATTCGAAGTGTCTATATGCGGCTCGGCTGCTAGTTTAGGGAATCTTGAATAATAATTTTGTGTAGGTGCTAATCGCGGGATATAGGAAAAAAAAGTGCAAACGAATCGCGAAATAGAATAAGAATAATTCATTCGTCGGCACTCTTCGGAGAATTTTTTGTGTGTTTCCATTTTTCTCCAAAATTGGTGCGAAACTGCACGCTCTTTTTTTTAAACTCAAAATTAAGTTGTTTTGGTTCAAAACAGCACTTCGGTGGCTTCCCTCAACTTTGAGTTTGACTGGGCAATAGCAAAACTAAGTTCTGATAGGCATACTCAATACTAAGTTCGGCAGCCGAACTCGAATTTATGCTTTTTTTCGAGGGTAGCTGATTTTCAGGGAATTAAAGGATGATTAAAATTTGTTGTACCCGGATGCTGCTGTTCCGGTACATTGCATTGCAATTACAGAGCGGTGGAAAGTTTTGACATTCCCGGTCAAAGAAAACTTCCGGATGTTACTTCCCACGGGAAGTTAACAACATCCGGAAGTTTCCGGACATTCCAAGCCGCTCACCATATGATGACAATGACGGACAGAATTTTACGCTGACACGGTGAACATGCATTTCATTATGAAGTTCCTTCATAGTCTTCCGGTAATTGTTCCGGAACGACATAATTTTGCGACGTGTTCGTTGGTTGCTGTTCCGGTTCGGACTGAACTCGCTAAGTGTTTTCAGTCCAACAAAGAGAGTTCAATTTTTAGTTCATAAGGTCGAACTCAGCTTTGATCCCTCGCCGAAGGAAAAAAAAGGATCAATTTTGAGTTCGCAGTTCGAACTCCGTTTTGGTCCATCGCAAGAAGGAAAAAAGGGTTCTTAACTTTAAGTTCATAGAATCGAACTATGTTTTGAACCTCGGTCATACTTAATTTTGAGTTAAAATAAAAGAGCGTGTGTGCCCAGATTTTCAATCGGTTGCAGAAAGGCGGAGCTACCAGACTGACATAAATACCATCGAGTCTGTTTTGTTTTCCCTAATGGGATCGAAATCGGAATTGGATTATCTGAATCATCCCATGATCGAAAACTTGTTAAACGCCCGGTTTTGGATGCAGATACAAAATGTAAGCTATTTTCAAAGAATATTTTTTATCTTATTTTCACGTTTCTTGATAATTTTTTTCTGTCTTTTACGGAGCGAAGGCTCTCAAATGGCGTGTACCAGATTATATCGATTTTTCCCACCCCATCCAGTGCTCGAGACGAAGAATAATAGCTTCTTGGGTGCAGCTGGCTTGATTCTAGTAACGAGGCCAATGTAAACATTGACTCACCGGAAATACAAAGTGGTTCCGAAATAGTTTAGGGATATAATTTCATGAGGTTTCGTAAAATTATTTTGTTAATCAGGTGAGATTATCAGAAAGAGTTTCAACAAGGCGCTGCGGATTTTCATCTATGATGTTTGACGCCAACCACGGGATTTTGAAGTAAGCATGTGTGCAGCCAGCAAGCAGCACTTTATCCTTTCCTCGTTTATACACACCTGATACAAGAATTGCACGTTTGTATTTATCATTTACGTGTATGAATTTATCCCAAAAGAAGGAACAGCGAAGGACTTCTTTTGAAAGTCCAGGTTTATTTTGGAATAATGCATTGTAGCAATCGACTTTTATAAAAGACATACACCGTCTTAGCCGATTTAGGCTTTTCAAACTGAATAAACGTAGACATTTTAAGATTAACATTAAACACCCAGTACCGAGATGGGAATCGAACCCACGGCATCAGTGTGCCAGCGATCACCGTCTTAATTTTCAATTTTTGTAACTACACAGTTACTCTCTACTACTAGACTCATTTAATTAGTTCAAACAAAAATTATTTCCAATAAGATGACATTATCATCAATTTCAAAGCATTGTTTGAAACGCTCTTGAAAACCGATTAGGTCTGATATACGTACTGTTTTGCGTTTTGTGATCGAAATAAGTTCTTTGAGTCAGTTTTCTCTTTAGAATACTTACTTTTTAATTGACAGAATAGTATTGATTAGAATTGATTAATACACATGGTTACTGTCACATTGTTTTGTATCGATGGGCTGGAGCTTAATGAACTATGCACCTCGAATAAGAATTTGCTGTATTTTTTATCACCTTCAACGTCGTTGAACCGAATGTGGAAACCTCTTATTCTCCCATTAACAGACGTACGCTCAGCACATCAGCATCGCAAAGCAACGCGCATATTCCCCGTTTTATTCCGGTTGTTTTTGTTTTGCTCTGTTGCAACAGTCCTTGTAAAAGTGAAGCAATATGATTCTAGCCACCCCCAAAATTTTTTTATTTGATGCTAGCTAACGCTGTGTACTTTGATACATCTTGTAAAATTATTAAAGTTTTGATTTTTTTTTAAATTTACTACTAGTTTATTGAAGGTCTTTTTTTCTACAAAGCTTAAATGTGCCGAGCGTATTCGTTTCACTAAACGGAAAATTAAAAAAAAGTTAAAATTTACCGTAAAGCGATGTGAATTTTTTCCGCCCAGCTTTCTCGGTAAATTTTACCTTTTTCGCATTTACCTTGCCCTATGGCAAAACGATCAGATGAATTATTTAAAGCAATTACCAACTTATCAATTCCAAAAATATGCACACCTTTGAGATTATCGGACCGCGAATGGTACCGGAAACCACCTCGTGTAGACAACTGGATGCGTCGAAAAGTAAAAGCGGGCGATTCAAGTTACAAAGTTCTTACTTTTTTCAATGAAATGGTACAAACCAAATATTTGAACTATTCCCATCTCTATACCGACGGATCGAAGCTTGGCGAGGAAACTGGTGCAGCTGTCATCATTGGTCGACAGATAGAACTTTGCTGTTCGCTACCAAAATCCGGAAGCATCTTCTCTGCTGAAGCCTATGCGCTTAAAATTTGCAGCCGAGAAAGCGAACTACCTGCAACATTCGATCATTTTTACCGACTCGGCAAGCTGTATTGATGCACTTTCGAAAGGACGCTCAAGACACCCATGGATCCAAGAGGCAGAAAAGGTGTTAATCGGAAACAATGTTGTTGTTGCATGGATCCCTGGACACTGTAACATCCCTGGTAATGAGTTAGCGGATTGTTGGGCAAACGAAGGACGGAAGAATTCACCGATGGAGTTACCCATTTCAGCAGCAGACGCAATTCGATTGGTCAAAACTACGTTGAAGGAGGCATGAAAAACTGAATGGAATAGGTCGCAAAATCTTCTGAGACGTGTTAAACCATCTATATATGCTTACACCGACAGGAAATGCGCATCTGAACAGCGTCGGTTGCGTATCGGGCATACTCGTTTAACACACAGCTTTCTCTTGGAACGATCTACACCTTCTGAATGCTCTTTTTGCGGAGTAAGAATAACTGTCCAACATATTCTGGTTGATTGTAGAGGATTTGATCAAGCCCGATGCGCCTGTGATATGGAAGGTTCAATCTATGATATTCTATCGAATTGTACAAGCAAAGAAACCTACCTACCTACCTAAGGGTCCGGCGCCGATTGACCGACGCATAGGGCTGAGATAAAAGATCTCCACTGCTGGGGATCCGGAGCCAGCGTCTTCACTTGCTGCCAGCCAAGGTTCTCGTCAACCGTGCGGATTTCAGCGGCTAGAATTCGTCGCCACGAGCTTTTGGGCCTGCCTCTTCTTCGATGCCCATCTGGATTCCAGTCAAGCGCCTCTCTGCAAATCTCGTTTTCATCTCTTCGCAGCGTGTGCCCAATCCATCTCCACTTACGTTCCCGAATCTCGATTTCTAGCGCCTTTTGATAACACCGGCGATGAAGTTGCCAGGCCACCAAGCGCGGATGATGTTCCGCAGGCAGCGATTCACAAAAACTTGCAGTTTTCGCGTCGTCACCGCATATGTGCACCAAGTTTCACACCCGTACAGCAATACGGATTTGACGTTTGAGTTGAAGATTCGGATCTTAGTTCGTAGAGAGATCTGGCGTGACCGCCAGATGTTTCGGAGACTCGCAAACGCAAATCGGGCTTTTCTGATCCGGGTTTCGATGTCCTTCTTGGTACCACCATCAGGCGTAATCTGGCTACCAAGATACTGGAAGCACTCCACTGTCTCAATTTGTTGTTCAGCTACCACGAAATTGAAACGATTTTCTGTGTTGATTTCCATCGTCTTGGTCTTTCCGACATTGATTTTGAGACCTGCTGCCTAGGAGCTTTCGGTGAGGTCGTCGAGTTTGCTCTGCATGTCTTGTTGTGTTTGGGCGAGCAAAACAATATCGTCTGCCAGGTCAAGGTCGTTCAGTTGCTCAATTACTGAAGGATTCCACGGCAATCCTCGGTTTGGTCTACAGTCAATCGATCCAGTTAAGATCTCATCCATAACGATGAGAAAAAGCAGCGGTGACAAAATACATCCTTGTCCCATTCCAGCAGTTACCGGGATTGGTTCGGACAAGACACCATCGTGCAAGACCTTGCACGAAAATGCCTCGTACTGTGCTTCGATGAGATGGACTAGTTTCTCTGGGACCCCTCGTCGTCTAAGAGCAGCCCAGATGTTTTCGTGGTTCAGTCGGTCAAATGCTTTTTCGAAATCAACGAACACCAGTAGAAGAGAGTCCTGGAATTCGTGGATTTGTTCCAGTATTATTTGTAGCGTTGTGATGTGGTCCACACATGATCGTCCGGATCGGAATCCAGCTTGTTGCCGTCGGAGTGTAGCGTCGATTTTCTCCTGGATCCTGTTCAGGATCACTTTGCAGAGTACTTTGAGGGTTGTACAGATCAAAGTTATGCCTCGCCAGTTACCGCACTCTGTCAGGTCTCCTTCCTTCGGGACCTTTACGAGGATACCCTGCATCCAGTCGGCCGGGAATGTTGCAGTATCCCAAATGTCAGCGAAAAGACGGTGCAACATTTGTGCTGACAAGGCAGGGTCGGCTTTGAGCATTTCAGCAGGAATGCAATCGATTCCAGGCGATTTCATATCCTTGATTGCCGCTTCTATTTCAGCCAACGAGGGCGCTTCCGAGTTTACGCCATTAATGCGACTTACTGTGGGCGCTTCGAGCTGCGAGTTCTGTTGGCCATTGCTATTTGTAACTCGGAAGAGTTGTTCAAAATGCTCAGTCCAACGCTTGAGCTGATCTATTCGATCCGTCAGCAGCTGACCTGCTCGGTCTTTCAGCGGCATTCTTGCATTAGTCCTTGCACCACTGAGGCGGCGAGATATATCATATAATAATCGGATATCTCCAATGGCGGCGGCTCTTTCTCCCTCTTCGGCTAGGGAGTTTGTCCAGACTCTCTTGTCTCGTCTACAAGCTCGTTTAACTGCCCTTTCCAGCTCCGCATATCGTAAGCGGGCGGCTGCTTTGGCTGACCCGGTACATGCCTGCTCAATTCCGACTTTCGCCTTTCTCCGATCATCGATCGTCCTCCAGGTTTCATCCGACATCCATTCACTTCGTCTTCCACAAACTTTACCGAGAGTACCATGGCTCGTCGTGATAAAGGCATTCTTGATTCCACACCACTGTTCTTCGACTATTCCGTCTGTCGGCAACTCCGAGGCTCGGAATTCTAGCTGTTCAACGTATGCCCTTTTCACCTCTGGATTCTCCAACCGGCGGACGTCGTATCGACACCCGACTTTCTCCTCGCGCCGTTGGACACGCGCAACTCTCAGTCGTATCTCGCCAATGACGAGGTGATGGTCAGATGCAATGTCTGCGCTTCGTTTGTTGCGGACATCAAGAAGGCTCCTTCTCCATTTTCGACTGATGCAGATGTGGTCAATTTGATTTTCTGTTCGGCCATCTCGGGATACCCAAGTGACCTTATGTGCTGGTCGATGGGGGAAGAGCGATCCTCCGATCACCATGTTGTTGTTGCCACAAAATTCTACAAAGAGCTCTCCGTTTTCGCTCATCTGTCCTAGGCCATGGCACCCCATGATGCGCTCAAAGTCCTGATTATCGGAGCCAATCTTTGCGTTGAAGTAGCCCAAATGAATTTGAATGTCACCCTTCGAAATTCTCTCAACCACGTTGTTCAGTTGACTGTAAAACTGCTCTTTCTCCCGCAAGTCGGCAACGTCAGGCGCATACACTGGACCATTGTAAGGTTTCTAACCCGTGTTCTGAATCTGGCTACGATTATTCTTTCGTTGATCGGTTCCCATCTTATAAGGGCCGCATGGGCCTACGGGCTTTTTTTTTTCCTGTTGGGGAGAGAGTCCACTGCGACCATTAAGTTGATCTATTGTGGTATTACCCCGCGTTACTATTTTTACTTTGCTATGCTACTTGACACCCCTGCACTATTGGTTGAAGCTGCAGTTGTTTACCGGTAGCACTACGAGCACACACATATCAAGGTAGGATCTCCAAGTGCAATCTAAGTTCCCTTGAAAAGATCCATCCACATGCATGTGCTGCATTATTGAGGCGTACAATTCCAAGGTATACACGGCTAGCATTTCACTAATGCTATAACCGCCAACCTTCATCATACTATGTGTGCCAGGTTATGTCACGACCGGGATTCGATCTCATGAACGTTGGCTTAGAAGACAAGTATGCTATCCACTAGGTCACGATCTGCTGGCACGGCCTACGGGCTTAATAGGAAACAAACTCCTCGTTCCCGAGTAGCGTGTTCTCCTCGTATGCCAGCTGCCATCTTGGCCTTAGCTGGCGGGAGCTGCATTTCATAAATTCAGCCGCTCGCTGCCAGACAGACGCTGCTCGAGCCGGCCCTGACCTGGAGAACAGACGCTCGGTTGTTGTTACACGCCGCCCCTGACCTGAAGAACCGACGCGTGCGGCCACCTTCTCAGTCTGCATGTGACCAAAGCATCCACCGGGGTTGGGTACCCGATCAGCCAAAAAAAGCCAAGCAAAGAAACCAACGTTAAGCCTGTTCAACAGCCAATTGAAATCGGTTTCAATCGATTTCGATTGGTAAATTGTTGTTCACTCAGCCAATGTTGTGATCGAAACTAATCCAATTGACGTTCAATGAAGCCAATCGGAATCGATCGAAACCAATCGAAATCGATCAAGCTCGAGAGCAGGATTCGTTTATATCGGTTTCTATCGCTCTAACACAAATGCAGTTGTTTACTGTCAAAAAACAGCTGATTCGGTTTGTTTTTTAATTTTCAAGTTTGAAAGTGGTGCGTTTCGGTGCGGTGTCCTCTGTCGTGTACTGAGTCGGTGACGCTGTGCCGTGCTAAGTCGGTGTCGGTGGTGCTGTGTTGATCGGTGCTGGTCGGTGCTGCTGTGTCGGTGGTGCTGTGCAAATCATGCTGGGTCGGTGTTGCTGTGAAAGTCGTACTCTGCCAGGTATTCTGAGTCGATGGTGCTGTGCCAGTGAAAGTTATGTCGGGCGACGTGGTGTCGGCGGTGCTGTGTCGGAGATGCAGTATTTCGATTAGCATCTTTCAGTGTAGTTACTGCACCGAAGCAAATGTCGATTTAAGCGGACTAGATTTTTACCGTCATACGGTGCTCCCGCCCGGGGAGTGAAAAAAAAACGTTGATAGCAAATTAGTTTTTTTGAAAAGTTAACCGCAAAATAAATTGATATAAGTTGATATAAATTGATATAAGAAATAAAATATTGAATAAAAATAAAACGCTAGCTTTATTAAAAAAAACTTTATACGCATAGTTTTTTTTTATTTTCTTTTTGGTGGGGACGGAACATAAACTCAGTTTTTTTTTGTATTTTCAATTCTAGCGGAGATACGCATCGGGAATTGAAAAATTAATTGAAAATAAAATTAAAGGTCATTCCGATTTTGCTTTTTTAAATAAGACAATCAATCCCGAAACCTCATAGTGTATAGCTGAATAACAAAATGACAATAAACACAGCGCGTTAGTATTAGTGTCTGGCTGTTCAGTTCATTCAGCAGCCTGATAGAAATCGATCGAAGTCAATTGGAAAAACAGCTGATCAACTGTCAATCCATTTCAATTGATTTCGATTGAGTTCTGTTGAACACACCTGTTGTAAAATTCATAAAACTTTGTAATTTGACGGATAAGTTGTAGATGATATTTTTTGTTACAGTAACAGACACGAATGCCATATCAATGGTAAAATGTCTTTAATAAAAATAATAATAATAATAAATATCTTTTTTTTTAATTCACCTAGCAAAAAGGAAAATTTTACCTTTTTCGCATTTACCTAGCAAAATAGTAAATAATACCATTATCCCATTCTCAGATTTAAAAGGTGAATACTAGCTGGTTTGGTTGGTTTCTTTAATGCAAATAAAACAAAAACAAAATTCGTTCAAAAATTGATATTCATTTATTATAAATAGGGACTTTTACCAATGGCACCAATTGGAATGCATCACCGTGTTTTAAAAAAAATATTGTTGAGCCAAGTCCGGGCTAACTTTCATGTCCTTCGATAAATCCGGTCAGGTCCGGCTTTTCTGGAATGATATCTGGGGGATGTTCCGGAATGACATGGAAAACACTTGGTTTGTTACCTTCACGCAGAGAAAACTTGGATTTTGAAACAAAACAAAACTGACTTTGATTCAAAACACTCAGTTTTTTTAATCAAACTCCTGTTTTCTTTGAATCAATGAATTCTCGTTCTGATTCAAATGAATAATTTTTGAAAGAAAGAATTAATTTTTTGAACCGAATAATTTTGGAATTTGATTTTAAACAAATTCTTTGATTCAAAAGACATTTTTTCAATTGCATATGTCTTTTAAAACAAAGTAAATTTTCTTTCAACCAAAGAAAAATGTTTTCAACAGAAAGGAATAATTTCTTTAAGTTAAAACTTCAAACTTAGAAGATAATTTGGATTGAGCAAGTACCGAATTTCGAATTAAGTTTCGCCGGTCGTGTTAAAAATCAAAACTAGTGAATCAGAGATAGCTATTTAGGAGGATTCAGGATGAGGAATGCATACCATGGTAAGTGCGTGTTAATCCATTAGTCAAAAAGTGAATATTTAAGATTTTATATAAACTTTTGCATTGTTACAGGACCACGGCTGATTCCGCCCAAAATCCAGCGGTCTGATTATCTTCGGGCCGATCTTCAGCGGCAATCACCAGTTGGATGACCGGAGTTGCTTCCGGAAGTTTATCGAGCGGTCCAAGAAGAATGCCCTCAGGCCAAAATTTAGGACCGGTTAATTCCATTATAGTGAACCAGTGTTTGTGTTAAGTTTGTAATAAAAATGAATTTAAGATGTAAATTGTTTCTTTTTATTGTTCAAAACTCCTAATTGGAACTTCTGTACAACAGAAAATATTTTTTCCAATTGGAATAAAAGGAAAATATTTCAATGAACCAATCCTTTTAAATCTAAATCTAAATTACATTGTAGCAAACGAAAACAACTTTGCATCAAATGAAACTGTTTTTTGTTTCAAAGCATTAAGATTTTGACTCAAAGATTTTTCAAAAGAAAAATTCTTTGAAACAAAGGAAAATGTCCTTGAACCAATGGAATTTTTATTTATCCCAAAATCAAAGGAAAAAATCCTTTGTATTTGCGGCACTTTCCTTTGAAATAAAAAATCTTTTTTCTGCGTGTTGTTACCAATTGTTACCTTTTTTCGGGTTGAGTTGTACCGTTTTGTATAGCTCAATCCAGGTCAACTTCACCACGCTACGAGGTAAGTTTTACCTTTTTTGATTCACTTTTTTTTGGTGAATTGTACAGCTCAATTCAGGTGAACTTCACCTCACTACGAGGTAAGATTTACCTTTTTTGAATTCACCTTTTTTCTCGGTGAATTATAACTCTTCAAAATTTTCTTTTGTGAATATCTCAGAAACCGTAGAAGTTACAGATGAGATAAACCCTTGTTTTGAAGATTTGATTATTTTCAATCGAATGCAATGCTTAAATTTTACGTCCAGCTTATACCTATGCAGTTAATCTTAATACCCAAATCCCTACCCAACAATCACATCAGGGGTATTTCGGTATATCAAAGCAACATTTCTTGAGTGTTGAATTTAAAATACTTTGGAACTTTGATGTATATTCGAGACATTCGACTACAAACACAGGCATTTTAACGTCTGTGGGCTTAAAAAAACGTTTAAGAAAGTTCGAAAAATATGTTCGCTTTTTTTTATGTTCAAGAAACTTTGTTTTGTGGTAATGAAACCCGTTAGTAATCAATCTTTTTTCCCACTATTATACAGGACTACTGCTGTAGAAGAGCCTGATCTGTTCAACGGGTTAGAGATCACAGAGATGGACGACATTAACATGGAAAACGGCGACGAGTACGTGTTCATACCGTCGGACACTGAAAATGAGGAAGAGCAACAATTGCAGCAGCAACAACTGGCAGCTGTCGCTGGATATGAAGGTACCAGTGCACAACAGCAAGAGCCAGCCGAAGGTAGTGATGATCGATGTTCCTCGATCGTCAGTCATTCGGTATTTCATCAGCTGACTAGCGCTGCCTTACTCGCCATAACAAATGAAAGGACGAATGTTGAAGTAATGGAGGAGGGTTCTGGAACTGAACAGAGAAATAATGAACCTAATATGGAAGCTTCAGAGCAACAGATAAGAATAATAAAGCGCATCGACCTCACCCAAGAAGCTGAGGATCAGCAGGAGGAAAATCACCGATATACGGTTAACTACGATTCGAGTTTGGATACCCAGAACTTGTTCAACGTTGATCAAGAGGAACAAACTGTAACGGAGGGCGAGCAGGTTCATATAAAAGAAGAAATTGATATTGAAGATACCGTCGTCAATTTACCATCTGATGACTATGAAGAACGTTTGGAAACCATCGACCTTGATGACCATGTAGTCGGAGGTGAAGTAGTAACACTGGATTCCGATGCCGTAGTAAGCGAAGATGAAGAAGACTGTGTTTTATTGTCTCTGATTCAACTCAGCTCCGCCTCTATTAAGCAAGAAAAGCCTGAAGAAGATATGACGCCACTAGAAAACGATCATTCTTATACTTCCCAACCGTTGGATGAGCAAAAAGCTCAGAAAGAAGCCGATAGGTGCTGGCAAAGTTTCGTAGATATGTCTAAAACACTTATGAAAGAAGTCAGTGTTCCAATTAATGATGTAAACAACACATTGGCGAGCATAGAAACAATTGAAGATCAAATTAAAAATTTGAAGCAACGACTCCTCAAACAAAAGCAAGAAAGCCTAGTGTTAGAACAAGAAAAAACGGCAATTACAGCAGAAAGGCAGGTTACATCGGAAATTCCACCAAATTTATCACCGGAATCACCACCACCGCACGAATCAACTATTGAACATGTTCAACAATGCGTCGATGAGGAAAAGCAAATAACTCCCAACGAAGAACAACAACAAGAATCTTTTGGTTGTGTTAATACACAATCAGTTTCTGGACAAGAATCTGACAACGATAATCTTTCTGTTGAGTTATCGGAAAACTGTTCAGAAAGATTAGAGGGTCGGGATGTAACATCTGAACACAGCGATAAAGTAGAAGCACCAGGAGAATGTGACTTAAATATTGAGGAAGAAATTACACAACTAAGTGCTGGAAACGGTGATTCCGGAGCACATTCTAAAGCTCCCTCGCCGGTAAACATCGAATCCATAGAGCACAGATTACCACCGGGAACGACGTCATGTGATCCAGAAATTGAAGCTGTCGAACAGTTGAAGCAACCATTTTCAGAAGCAAATCCAGAAAATATGATACAGGAAGAACCTGTTGAATCTCTTGCCGTGAAATGTTTCAAGGTTAACAAGTTGGAGGACCTCTTCGTATATGGGGAAGCATTTACCGAGCAGTGTGAAATTTGGTTTGATAAACTGAACAACAATCGGCTTCAACGAGACGAGGAATCAGTTGAAGATGTTCACACCGAGGAACAAAAACAGCATAAGCGAATGCAGGACTTTATGGTAAATTTAACGACAAAAATTCGTCGTTTATCTGCGAAGATCGCAGTACCCCTTCCGGATGAATCGTGCGAGAAAAGTAAAATTGAGGTCTCGGTACAAACTGAACGGAAACTTTCCCGAAGAAAAGCTAGGGCGTTGAATGAAAAGTACAAACAAAAATTATTAGGTTCCTTAGAACAAGAGGCCGCTAGAGATAGTGATTCATCTGGAAGTTCCTTTGCTTCCAATAGATCTAGCAGCAGTAATGAAAAATCAGAAAATGTTGGTTATAACGAAGAAGATGAAAATGAGGATGCTTTCGAGAGAAGACAAAATCGCAGAAAGGCAAGAAGATTACAAACCGTTTCTGCAAATTCTACAGATTCGAGTGACGAGGAATCGAAACCTTCAAAAAGCAAGAAACGAAATATACGGCGATTGTCAAGCGTTGATTCGACCAAGGAAGAACCCGCAGCTGGTGGCAGTGACTCGGACGAGGATTTATCAAAATTTTTGATTCCTAAATCTCCTCAACCGTCTACGGTGCCCAGCAATATGGACGAAGAAATTACCATTGCAAATGAACCATTTTCCGAGGGCGAATCAGAACCAATAAGTCGGAAAACGATCATCCGTACAAGTAGCGTAGATTATAATTCAGGGGAAGCCGGGGGCGATAACATCTCGGATCGAAACGACCAAGATGAAAATGAGTTTGAAGAGTCTATATCAATAAAACAAGAATCGTCCATAAATATTGGCATTACGCAGTCAAAATCCACTTTGGAGGATGAAGTCCCTAGAACGCATGATGTTGTTTCTAAAGAAACTGAAGAGGCGGATGAACCCGACGATCAATCCGACAGTGAGCTACTGGATGATGTTCTGCCACAAGTTGATGATATTTTGCTGGATGTTAATGATATTCTACCAGCCGCTGAAGGGGTGGTACAGGAATATCTAGTCGAAGAAGAAGTTCGCACTGAACAGGAAAATGAACAATCTAAAAATGTTGAGATCTATTCACCACAGAAGTCGTCGAAAAGAAGAGGTGGAAAACGACTCGAAAGTGACAATGATGGTGGTTCAGAAGACGAACTGGAAAAAGAAAAACAAAAGCCACCCGAAGATATGACTGAGTCTGAATTAGAAGAATATTACGATAATCTGCGTGACAGAGAGATCGATAAGCTGTGTAATCTTACCAATCTGGAAGTGGCTAGAAATACCAATCCACAAAAACCACAGATAGTTAAAAAGAAACCAGTAATAGTGGAAAAGAAAAAGGATCGTATCGAAGATATACTCAATAGCAGCGAGCTGCATCACTATTCTGGAGACAGTGAAAGTGATGCAGAAGTTTTAGAAACAGAAGAGCAGTTCCTCCATAAGTGTAATGAAAATATGAAGAATCAAATGCTTAATCAACTGAGTAGCAGTGATACGGATCCTGATTCTGGAAGTGAGGATAGTATTCTAGATGGTCTGAAACAGGATCAAGCTTATGATACTGACGATTCGGCTGGATCAATATTGATGGAGAAATTTCTCAAAAGTCTCAACAAAGATCATTCTCCCAGCGATGAAGATGTCGAAGGTGATCATCTCACTGACGATAATAAAGATGATGTTGACAAGGACGACAAAGAATCGATTCCACTTAATGACTCTGGTAGCGTTGACAAGTCGAAAGACATCGATGACTTTATAGATGATTCCGATTTACCAGCTGACGAAGATAAGGAGGAAGTAATGGAAAAACTTAAGCAGCGACTGAAGAATGTTGAGCAATCGAAAAGTTCCAGCGCGCCCTCTACGAAGGAAAAAACCAAAGAAAAATCTAGCACTGCTTCTAACAAACTGGCTACGCTTGATCCTATCGACAAACAGCTATTTAGTAAAAAAATGTTCCGCGAAGTGGACGAAACCCTCCGAAAAGATCGTGACTCCGAGCGTTATGGTAAAGAAAACGGATCAATAACGGATCGCTCCGAACGTATGGCTACTGACGATTCTGACGTTGAGCTTTTAGATGTTTCCATGTTTCAACCAAAAAGGAAAACAAAAGAAACAAAACTGGAAGATTTCGATTTCAGTGCCACAACCGCTAAACGCGCTACTCCACAGATGAAGAAAAAAGACTCTAAAGATGATGATTGCATAAGTTTGAGTTCTGAAAGTGATGCAGATGTAACGGAAACTGACACCAAACCCACAAGTGGCACTGCAGAAAACGATGATAAAGAAAACAAGTCGCGCAAAATAAGAGCGATGCTGACACAGGATCAATTGGCAGATGAAACAAAAACTGCTCAAAAGGATGAAGAACAACGTTTATCACGATTGAAAAGAAAGAACGAGCAACTAAAACGAATCATGACAACTTTCAAACCCGGACAGGATGAAAGTAATTTGGTGCTTGATTACGATTCTAAAGCTGGGAGAGTTATTTGTGTCCATCCAGATATTGTTAAACAGCTCAAACCACATCAACGTGATGGTATAAGGTTTATGTATGATAACACTTACGGCAGTGTGGACCACATTAGTAAAAGTTCGGGATCCGGATGCATTCTCGCTCACTGCATGGGTCTTGGAAAAACTCTCCAGCTGATCACTCTGCTGCACACAGTGATGCGGTATCCGCAGCTGAAAACAAAAAGAGTCCTTGTCATATGTCCCAAAAGTACGGTCATGAACTGGAGTGATGAAATTCAGCACTGGTTGGGATCTTTGAAAAGTGGGCCCCGTTTGAAGGTATTTTTCTTCCCGGATAACAGTGATGTTAATGACAAGCTGAAGGTCCTCCACGAATGGTATCAATCGACGGCTAGTCGTTGTGGATGTATGTTGATAGGATACGAAGCTTTCCGAATATTGGTTAACTATGAGAAACGTAAACGTACTCCGTCAAACATCCTAGCTGCCAAAGCTGCTTATGTCAAGAAACGTGTAGATGAATATTTGCTTGACCCTGGTGCAGATTTAGTTATCTGTGATGAAGGCCATCAAATCAAAAATAAGAAATCAGCCATTAGTGGAGCAGTATCACAGATTAAAACCAAACGACGCATAGTTCTAACTGGTACTCCCATTCAGAACAATCTCAAAGAATGTAAGTTTTACATTACAGTTTGATTTTTGATAATTCGCATAATAAGGTTTTGTTTTACAGACTACTGTATGGTTAATTTTATAAAACCATCATTTCTGGGAAGCGATCGCGAGTTCAACAATCTTTACGCGAATCCCATCAAAAACGGACAACATAAAGATTCCGATAGTCGGGCAATCAAAATTATGAAGCAGCGCTCGTATGTATTGCACAATAAGCTGTCTCGGTTTGTTCAGGTGTGTGGTCTATTACAATGAATTTAGATCTTGTTTTTCTGATAATATGATTTTTTTTATATGACTAGCGAAGGGAAGCCGGAGTCCTGAAGGAGTTTTTGCCAGAAAAGTTTGAGTATGTGTTGTTCGTTCCACTAACTCCAGTACAAGTAAGTTTTGTACGAAACAAAAATATGAGTTTTTTGTTTTCCTTTCTTATTATTCTTATGTTTAAAAACTTATGGTTTACTGCAAATGGTGATAACTTTGTTTTTTTTTGTAGGAAAAAATGTACGAGGTTTTCCTACAGATGAATGAATATACTACTCCAACTGGGGAATCTTTGGGAAGTGAAAATGCACGAGGAAAAAAATTCAAGTTATTGGCGGATTACACTTCGCTTAGAAAAGTATTAGGGATTGCGTTAGTATAGATTTCATGTATGTACTAATGATCTTTTATTTTAGATTTGGACGCACCCAAAGGTCCTCGAAAAGGCTTGGGAGACAGCGGTGCAAGAGAAAAACAAACGTGATGCACGTTTCCGTCACACTTCTACGCCAGATTCGGATGATGATCGACCAGACGATTACAATGATATTGCATCTGGCGCTCTGTCGGTAACGAACGACTGGTGGCGTCGTCATTTGGAAGCTAACGATCTGGAATCATTGTATCCGAGCAATAAACTACGATTGATGTTTGAAATATTAAAACAGTGCCAAGAGCGAGGAGAAAAATGTTTAATTTTTTCTGCTTTCGTCGCTGTGTTGAATGTAGTAGAGCATTTCATGGCCAAAATACATACCAAGGAAAACGACCCAATGACAGACGCTTACGGATACAATACTTACAAAGGTCCCTGGGAGCCCGGAAAGGATTACTATCGTTTGGATGGCAAAACTCAGAAAAACATTCGGCACAAAATGATAACTTCGTTCAATGATCCATCAAATAAGCGGACAAAATGTTTCTTAATATCGGCCAAAGCGGGTGGTCAAGGTATCAATCTAATTGGAGCTAATAGGGTTATCATTTTGGATACATCGTGGAATCCTTCAAACGATCAGCAGAATATTTTTCGAATATTCCGATTGGGGCAAAAACGAAAATGCTATGTTTATCGACTGCTCGCCATGGGAACCATGGAAGAAAAGGTATACTCTCGATCGGTTACCAAACAAGCAATGAGTTTTCGAGTGGTAGACGAACAGCAAATCGATAGGCACTACAGCTTTTCAGAGCTGGCAGAGCTGTATAATCTGGCAAAGGTTGCTGATCAGGTTCGAGAAACGCCCATTCTTCCGGCAGATGATGTACTGGCAAGTTTATTACGAAATTTCCCCGATTGTTGTTTTAAATATCACGAGCATGATTCTTTGCTGGAAAACAAACCGGAACAAGATCTAAGCGAAGAAGATAAAAAAGAGGCATGGGCAGCTTACGAACGAGAAATTCAAAACAACGAAAAGCCTTCGTATCTTGGAAATATGGGTATGATGCCCAATTTTTTGGGTACTACTGGTTTCCCTGGTGCAACACCGGGAACAGGTATTGGGCAGTATCCACCGCTGAATTATGCAGGTATTTCAGGAGCATTAGCAGACATGTATAGAAGCGACTTCGGGTATGGAATGAATCGATTAATGTACCCTTACAATAATCAGTCATACCCATTGATGAATGATCCCAGCTATTCCTCTATAATGGGAAAAACGCCTTACCCCAGCTATAGCATACCTGGATCTTCTAGCAGTTTACCTGATTATGGACTATCAGCAGCCATAAATGGTCAAGGTCCAGGGGCCACAACGAGTTACAATTCGACAGTTGCTTTGCAAAGTTTGTTAGATTTGTACGCCAAATCTATGTCCACCGGTATGAGTTCCAGTACAATAACTACCGCAATGGCAACTTCTACATCTCAAAGTACATCAACCACATCTGCTGGTATGTCACCTTTTGGCGCGCTCAGTTCGCTGAAACATTTCAATGGCTATCCTCCTATTTCACCTAGCACTGCTCCAATTCCACATTCCTCTCCACAACTTCCGCCAACAACTAATACAACTACTTCTGGGAATGCGGCTCTTATTAATATGCTCAACGAGCAACCTATGCCTATGTCCTCTCCTGTGTCGTCCGGTCCCTTTTCTCATTTAAATTCTCCACTCCCAGCTCCATCATTGTCGATTCCTCCGCGAAGTTCTACGCTTGCTACGACAACAATTGCACCAGCTATGCCAACTCCACCTCCAACAGCACTGACTACCGCAACGTCCAAGAGTGCTGCTACCCCACCAATAGTACCGGTAGCGATCAGCAGCAGTCTAGTACCACCGGTGCTTACGAATCTACTTCCTCCTTCGGTTGCAAAACCGACGACTTTGGAAAAGGCACCTTCAGCAGCTGGTACAACAAAAAACAAAGATCCTAAAGCGGTGCCCTTGACGACAACTGTAGTGGCCAGTGACGATGACGATGTTGACGATGATGGAATACCACGTCCACACATTATTGTGCGAGATCCCACTTCGATCAATGCTAGTTCATCCAAGCAGCAAGAAAAGGATAAGGTCGTGAAGAAAATTAACATGGGGATAGTTTATCCGGAGGAGAAGAAAAAAGATCAATCCAAAGATATACTACTTAGTGCAAAATCTATCACTACTCTTGCGAAACCTACAATAGCAGTGAAAAGCATGGAAAGTATGCAATCCCGTGCGCATATGGCCGGTAGAACACCGAAACCTTCACAACTGGGAATTCGCCCAGGTATGGTCAGTGGCAGCAAAACAATTCGGTCTTCACCAATACAAACCCCGCACCCGATGGTTTCCAAACAGCCTCAATTGATGCGACAGAATTCTTCACTAACGGGTCTCCGTAGCTTACCTAGCAGTCCACTTACGACCATGGCCAATGCAAAGCAGCCAATAAATCAACCGCGCCAACAACAAGTTCCTGTTATCACAAGCGCCAAATCTCTACAATTATCTTCACCCGCAAACACAACAAGTACGATGAATCCTGTACAGAGGATTTCCAACCTTTCTGCAACATCTTCCCCTGCCACACCAACAGGCCAGCCTACAACTGGTATTTCTCGAGGATCCATAGCTGCCCAGCAGCTCCGTGAACTGCAAAAACAAATTAATACCGGCAATGTTAACAGCACCAGCTCAACAAATTCCTCACCAGCGGGTAACGTGCTCATATCTAAATCTAATAAAAAATCCATAATAACAGCGGCGGGCAGTAGGCCTATGGGTACCGTACAACCAGTAGGAATATTTTCTTCACAAAGCGCTGTCGCTGCTTCTCAGACTGCTCAACAAACGAAATTTGCCAAAATGCCCGTCACGGCCCAAACACTAATGCAGGGTTCACCTGTCAATCGGCCAGGCAATACCAGTAAAGCCTCCCTTTCAGACAGTGTCAGTATCACCAAAATAACAAGTAGTGGTCAGCGGATAGCAGTTAGTGCAGCTTCTGTGCAAGGTACTCCAAGCGTTGCGCCAAATATCAACAGTCCGTTATCCAATCCAGCATTAAATCGCCGCCAAGATCTCATTATCACCAAATCCACTACTAGTAGTCCTGCGACATCGGCGTTGACAATGCGAAAAGCTCCACTCGGATCAACTATGATAATGAAGCCCACTTCGGGTGCTACGGTTTCCCCGGGGCTAAAAAAGAATTTGTAAGTTTTCCATCTCCATTTTGGTAGTTTTTATTGTTATATTTGTTATATTTGGAATTTTTAGTTCAACTCCCTCACCATTGATAAGGAAAACCATAACGGGCGCTGTACCAGGTCCAACTATAACCAGCATTAGCGGAGGTGCGACATTGGGTCGGTTACCAACAACTACTCCTGGAACATCCCCCAACAGTATAACCGTAAGGAAGCGAAAGGCTGAACCGACCCTGATCGACAGTTTAAAGGCGAAAAACAATTCTATTACCATCAGTGAGGTGCGATCGATTTATAATCCACCTGCGGCCAAAAAGCCCAACACAGTGAGTAAAGGATGTTTTGTTCATATATGTGGATTTTTTATTTAAATCATTGCGTCATTTCCAGGGATCTCCAGTTCCACCACAAAAGAGACTAGGCAGCGGTATAACTATAACGCCAAGAAAAATTGCACCAGCACCAACATCACAACAACGTGAGTTTTTTTTTCTGAAATAATAGGAATCAAATAATTTTGTTTATCATAGTTCCTGTTTTTATGAACTGTGCAGTTTCAGGTTGAGTTTTTGTAGAATTCAGCCGACATTATGAGTTGAAAAAAGTCCAATAACCAACTTGATTTTACAGATAACGTTTTGGAAGTGGTAGAAATCGAATGAGAGCTCCTTAAGGCGAAAGACATCGGTAACATTTCTGAAGCGAAAACAAAGGTCACTACGACGAACCCGGATTGAGTAAATCTCCTCCATTGATTCGTTGTGGAACTTAATATCTGCATCACTGTGTGTGATTTACGTGCGCATGTATTTTGCAACTCGTGTAATGAAATGGTATTAACTATTTTTGAATCACAAAAGCTGTGGAAAACAATATCTTTGGTAGCTACCTGCTAAAAAAAGTTTTATTCCGCAATATTTGAAAACAAAAGGAGAGGCAATCGCACAAATCAGAGTACGGAGTAAGTTATGCATAGTGGGTAATTTTCCTGCATAATGTCCATGCATTGGCCATAGAATGTATTTTTTTGTTGAAAACAAATCTTTTTTTATACACGAATCGTAAAACAGGAAACTTTTAAAAAGAGGTACATAGTTTGTTTTTTTCCAATACAAGCATATATTTTATAGGGTTGGTTTTGAAACTATTTATTTGGTAGAGCAAGTAACAACAAAACGATTTCCTTATATCAATATTTTGACTGCTGGGCGGATCAATTCGTCAATAGTGCTTCAAGGCTGGGCTCGAATTTGCACTTGAAATTCATATTTGAAAGAGCAATTCTATCAAATATTTTTTTTAGAAAATTGACATTGACATTAACGCCATCTTTGCTCATACTAGGATTCGAAATGCATAACTTTGAGTTCAGCCCTGGAGAAAAAAATGTAAATAGTCAGAGAGAGTACTATACCAGTCAGTTTAAGTGGCAATAATTTAAATCTTGTAAATATTTTAATGTTAATGGCATTTGTGATCCTATGCGTAGTAATAATAATAATATTAAAAAAATACATCTTAAACTTTTCTTGTGATACATGGTTGCAATAACTGGGTATTCTTCGAAATTTCCAGATCTTAATAGAAAACTAACTTTACAGGTTATACCAATTTTGATAACTTATCTTAAGAGCTCAAGATCCAAAATTATTGCGGAAATAGAAACTTCGAAAATACTGACCTAGCCCTTACCAAGCCAGCACGTGACTAACTGGCAAATTCTTTTGCATATCTTTTCAAATCTCCTCGGTATGTTTGTCAGCGGAATAGTGTTTAGTCGTATGCTCATTTAGCAAATGGACCTAAAACGCGGTTTACAATTTAGCAAAGTGGTATGGAATATTTTGCAGTAGATATTAACTCAAAATATAGTGGGTTTATTTCATACATCATTCTAGTTCGAACGCCAGCGTGAGTAGCTCTGATCTATGTTTCTAAAAAGGCTTGGTTTTCTAGGTTTACTCAAAGATGTAGAAAGGCTCCGTATTCCTAGGTATACCTAAAGCTAGGAACAATCCGCTAAGGACATCCTCGTACCCATGTTCTGATCCATTTTTGCTAGGACGGACTTTTGATCCATCTGATCAATGTTTCTAGGACGGACTTTTGAAGATTTATGAAATACCGCGAAGTTAATCGTATTCACAAATATTCACACAGTGTTATAAACCGCTGAATGGCAAACCATTAAAATGGACAAATGCCAAGTATTAAAAAAGTCAAACAAGTTCTTACGCGAAATGTCATACCGCCAAAATGAATAACGCGAAATGGTTTACCGAGACCAGTGGAACGATCGTCCGCAGTTGGTGAGACATTGACGGTTGTAGTAAAGCACGTCTCTACGTAGACAACGACCGTATCTACCTTAAAATTAGGAAGAAAAATTATTTGGTATTTTAAAATTCTTGGGTTAATAAAAATCTTCTGCTAGCAACATAAGCTAAGCGATTTCAATACGACCGATCTATACGAGTTTTGCAGTGAAAATATCACATGCTATTAATTACACAATAACGATTTCTTTGTTTTTTCAGCACCATCAAATTCTTGTTCAGAGAATGCAGAAATTACGGTTCCAGACAAAATACCAGATTGACCTAGATAATAAATCGGTTCGTTTTTAGGAGTATTTTTTTTAACCCGGAAACGGTGGTGATTGTTAAGGTAAGTAAAATTAAAAATGACTTTTTTCGGTTCTATAGGATACCTATTTTAATCTATAACATTATATGGATTTTACCTATAATATTTTGAAAATTTTGGGAGTTGGGATAAAAATTCCGAAAGTCTATACTTCTTCAGAAAAAAAAGAATTTATTATCATTTCCATCGAATAGCAGATGGATTAAACAAACACCTTATTTAAAATGGCGTTTTCGGTGTTTTCGCAAGTATCGATTGTGGACGAATTCTTTACCGCAAATGTCGCACCTAGCGTCTCGCTCGGTGCCGTGACCTTTCTCGTGAATTGCCAAGTTGGGTTGATTCGAAAATTCTCGTCCGCAGATTCGGCACGCATATGGTTTGATGGCACTGTGCGTCAACAGATGACGTTTGTAACCGGATGAGTGAGCGAACTGTTTCGAGCAGAATTCACATTGGAATGGCTTTTCACCGGTATGAACCCGACTGTGGATTTCAAGATAATTTGGTGTTTTGAAACTACAACGACAGATGGGACATTCAAAGGCCGGTACTTTTTCAGCCGTTGGATTGATGTGCTGTTTGTTGACATGTGTCTGCAGGTTTCCTTTGTTGGAAAACGTTTTCGAACATATGGTACACTCAAATCTTTCCGGAAGGTCGTCGTGTAATTTTTCGTGATGTGTTAACGAACTTTGTTGCATGAAAGTCTTGCCACAATGAGCACATTGGTAAGGTCCAATCACTTCTTGTTGAACGCCGTTATGATATTTGCGCTCATGCATACGAAACATTATCAACTTGACAAAGAATTTATCACATTGCTCACATCGATAGAGATGTGGCATAGAAATTGTTGACTTGTGACGATCCAAGGCCGTTTGCGTTGAAAATCGACTGTAGCACACGAGACACTCGAACGGTTTCAAACTTTCGCTATCCTTCATGCGGTCAAGAAAGTGGATTTCCTTAGAATGCTGGTCCAGTTCGTGCTCATTCTCAAATTCCTCCCTGCACCCACAGCACTGATGGTCCTTCAGTTGGCGTTTGGCCTGGATTCGCTTGTCAACAAAACGCTCCCGGAAATGTCTGCTCAATGACGTTTTGTTAGTGTACCGTTTGAAACAGATCTCACACTCGAACGGTTTAGCTTCATCGTGTGGAACCCTTACATTCGAATGTTCTGCCAAGGCATGAGCTTTCAGCTGTTCTGAAGACTCGAAATCTTTTCTGCAGCCACAGCACCGATGATCGATTGGAGCTTCAGGTTCTTTTGTGGGAATTAAAATGTCCATACCCAAACGACCCAATCGTTTGTGACGGTTAAGAGAAGTCTTTTTAAAGTATCGTTTGAAACATACCTCGCACTGAAACGGCTTTCTTGTACTATCATGTGATCTTTCCGGTTCGTGAATTGAAGTTATGTGTTTGGTTAAGGCCTCAACAGTGCGAAAGTTTTTTCTACAAGCGCAACATGTCGTTGATTCATCCGGACCTTCTTCAATAATCACTGTCAAGTTTTCATCCTGTACAAAATCGCTTTCGGATTCCAGTCCCGAATAAGAAACATCCGATTCTTCATCAGCTGTTAGTTGCAATGAATATTCTTCCTCTGCGCCGTGGTTCTTGTTTTCCAGAAGTAATTGTAACTTCCCTTCTGATTCTTGACATTGTACTATAGTTGAATAAGCTAGTTGAAGATTATCAACACAACCTGCACAGCATTTCTTTGGGTAAGGATTGGATTTTTCGATCTGAATGAAAATGCAAGCTTTTAGCACAAACACGATTCTTATCACAACGGAAGTTAAATTACCTTCAAACCGCTGCAAAACCGAATCAGATATTCAACCGTTTTATCTTCAACTGAATGGTGCATGGGTAGAAGCTCCCCGTTGCCGTTGGTGACACATATTCGACATAAATTTTCCATGATAATTCAGTGATTTAATTTTTTTTAAATATCACTATCACGATACATATTTTGGTACTAAACTCTTCCATTTGCACGTTTATTTGAAAAAACACTAAAAATTACCATAATACGCTCAGGCCACTCAAGGTAATAAGTCTATGAAAGATTTTTACCCGGAAAGCAAACATCGAAAAAATGGGTGGTTTTCGGATCAGCTATTTACTCCCCAGACATCGAGCATATTGTTTGGTCGTGTGAGGTCCATGTGGTAGCCAGAACGAATTTAATAAACTCTCTTCGGGCCCACCTAATGTTCCAGTGAGAGTAAGTTTTTGTGATCATTTTACAATAATAATTTTTTTTCAAATAGGCAATTTAATTTTTTTTCAAAACATCATCTTTTTAAACATATATATCATTTGATTATTTTTTTCCCAAAAACGGAAATTTTTAAGATTTTTTTTCTAAACTGCTATCTTTTCAGAGTTGGACATTAATTCGTCGTTGAAAAAATCTAAGCCCTTATTTTGTTCCATTAAACGATGAAAGAAACAATTTTTGTCATGAAATTCGTAAGAAGATTAAGAGCAAAAGCTGTCGATATCCTAGAAAAACTATAATTTCACAGAATAATAACCAATTTTGTCAAAGAATCTTGGTTACAGTTTACATTCTTGATTGGTTAATTGTTTCTAAAGATTCGAAAAGATTTTCTTAACTAAATACTGGGGATGACATAGGATTGAGAATTCTGATTTAAAAAAAAATGTTGACTCACAACTCTGAAAAGCCGGAAGAGAAATTATGTACCGGCAACGGTTGGAGATTGGATTGGGAAACCCAAGTAACACACAAAAGTAGAATAGGTTTTATAATTTTTGCAAGGAGTTTTATAAGTGATATATTATACCGTTTACTGGTTGTATACTGTTTACCGGAATACCATTTACCGGAAGTACCATTTACCGGAATACCATTTACCGGACTGTACTATTTACCGGAATTCCATTTACCGGACTATACCATTTACCGGAAAACCATTTACCGGACTATACCATTTACCGGAAAACCACTTTCCGGAAGTCCCATTTACCGGAATTTCTTTGATATGTATAAATTTGGGTTGTACCCCAATTCCCCGAAAATTTACCATTTAAAAAAAAATTCGCCTGAAGGACCATTTCCCAGAGTATTGAATATTTCTATACAAACTGGAATCCGAAAAAAAGAACTTGTTTCTAAAAAAGGGGGTTTAAAAATATTTTTCTTTGCGGCAAAGCCGCAACCAACGAGGATGAAGGGGCAGAGGCGGCACAAAGCCGCCGAGGCTCCCAAATCCGAGGTGGCCGCCGACCCGCCGTCGGAAGCGGCGGCCCTATTACATTGGTCTAGGTCTGTCGGGGCTTCCTAGGTCTGCGTGAAAGCTAGGGATGATCCCTTAGCCCCGTCCGCCACGCGACAGCGTGAAGGACAATATGTCTTTCAAGTTCGAACGCGCAGCGTGAGGAGTCGGATACTAAAAACAAAAACGGTTTTAAAAGCCACACTCACTGCTTATCATGAAATCAATTAAAGTACCCAAATCTCGACCAAAAATCATTCAGGACAAACGTTGACGGGTAAACGGGATGCAATAATAGATTTGTTCTTAAAAATTCTTATTCCGGTAAATGGCATTCCGGTAAATAGTACATTCCGGTTAATGTCAGTCCGGTAAATGGTTCATTCCGGTAAATAGCAGTCCGGTAAACGGTTCATTCCGGTAAATGAATTTCCGGTAAATAGCATTCCGGTAAATGGTTTTCCGGTAAATGGAATTCCGGTAAACAGTATACAACCCCGTTTACTATTTTAAAATGTATTCATTGAAAACCTATTCACAACATATTACCAAGATAGCTACAAGCGTCTTATAAAGTCAATCTATGAAACAGCAATAATACCCAAGTAACACACAAAAGTATTTAGAATAGGTTTTATAATTTTTGCAAGGAGTTTTATAAGTGATATATTATACCGTTTACTATTTTAAAATGTATTCATTGAAAACCTATTCACAACATATCACCAAGATAGCTACAAGCGTCTTATAAAGTCAATCTATGAAACAGCAATAATAAATGCAAAATTCAAACTGCAAAATCTAGAAATTTATAATTGAAAACAAAAGCAGAAGAAAATATATTCAGTTAAATAGAATGTATAAATCCTTTTAACACTAAACATACCGACACTTTGTATATACCTATTTACATGGCCGTAGGAACGGGGGGGGTTTTGGGGGTTAAACCCCCCCCATGAGGATCCAAAAAAGCAAGCCGGCTATTCTAATCTACACTCAAAATTTTAAATTCATAATCAAATTATTATAATAGAGCAAAGATATTCAAGAGTAACTATCTGAACTAAAAACTAATACCAAAACCTCAAAACCCCATTTCAAGTTCAAAATTCTGCTACAGTTTTTCAAAATTTTCTCACTTGTTCATAGAATAAGGTTGTCAGATTTTTTTCAGCCCGTATCCGGGCCGGACAAATCCGGGCTGTTTTATATAAAAACCTGGCAAAATCCGGGTATTTGATTTCAAAATTGTCGACCAAATCCAGGCAAAAACCGGTCAATTTTGATCAAAACCTAGGGGTTGCTCATCAAGAATTTGGAAAAAAAAAAACTTCAAAAACCTTTCATGATAATTTTTTTTTAACTTGATGCAAAAATTTTGAACGCTTCATTAAAAAAAATTTACAACACAATTTGTTTAATTTGAAGTTTGATTTAAATCAAACTTAAATCAAACTTAAGTTTGATTTAAACAATTCTTAAGAATGAGAATAAAAAAAATCGGGCTTTTCCAATGAAATCTGGGCAACCGGGTCGGACTGGACTTTTCCCAAATTTAATATTAAATATCCGGGCCAATTTAAACGGAACCGGGAATTTTGGCAACCTTATCATAGAAATTCAGATCTTAATATAAAATTTTAAATTAAACCCATTTTGGAAGTTTTGGGTCCATATTCCTATAACAAAAATTGTATTTCGACATATTTTGGTATTTCTGATTTTATAAGTTTAGAATTCTTGATTTTCAGTTCGAATAATCATAAGAAATTAGGAATGAAAAGCTGCTTTGAAATCCTTGTTCGAATTCGGTTTGCATTTCATATCAAATTCGAATCATGTTTTTCGAAGATAAAATGCATTTTCAATATTTGAATAATAGTTTTCAGTAAATGGAAAAAGAAGAAATTTGTTTTATATTCAAATTCGAAGCTCTTGAACTTTATTCTGACACAAAATTTAAACATTTAAAGCTTCTAAGTGGCGATCCAAAATTGAAAACCAGATTCTGATTCATCATTCGAAATTCACATTTTAAATCAGATTCACAAAACAGATTAAAAATTTAAAATTGAAATAATGAATTAAGATTAAACCAGCACTACAGAATTCAAATAATAGATTCATGAACGAGGGCTCAGAGATTTGGCTCATCAAAATTTGATCTGGAATCAAGATTCAATTTTTGAATTTATGTTTAGAACTCAGAAAAAGATTTAGCTTGTGAATGAGTTTTTCAATCAACATAAAATTGTTGAGAAACTCAAAAGAACATAAACATAAAAATTTGCAATTCAATTTCCAGATTTCAAAGATTTTATTCAGAACAAGTTTGTTCACACAATTCAGCTGAAAATCACAAATTTGAGTTAATTTTCTAAGTTTTTATTCATGCAAAATATCCCAAATTATATTTAAAAAAACATCATTCACAGGATTTTTAGTACGGAATTGATTTTTTATGAAAAATATGGCCTGTTTAAGAAACATGTACCTGATCTTCACCTAAAAATCTACACAAATTTTCTTATTTTTTCGGTGTATTGTTTAACATTATTAATTTTGCAGCTTTTTTTTAAAGCCAAACTTCAAACTAAAATCATAAATTTAGTTCAAGTTTGCATCAAGCAAATTTGATTCGAATTTCTTTTTGTATCTCTTACTGTTTTTTTTTTTGAAAAAGTTTATTTATTTTCATCAAAGGTTAGAATCTTGGAATTTGCAAAAGAGTTTAGAAAATTGGGCTTGTTTGATTTGAGTATAGAATAAGTTTTTTTTTAAAGAAATTGAAGGCTACCCTAAAAAGAACTTATTTTATGCTCAAATGAAATACTTTGATCTACCAGACTTTTAAACAAATTCAAAAATTTTAACCATCGATGAAAGCAAATTTCATATTTTGTTTCTAGAGGTTTCATTAAAAAAAATTAACTCACCCTTTAGGCTAATGACCACTTTTCTGAAGTTGCTTTTTTAAGGTTTTATTAATGACACTTTACTATCCTTATGGCATTCGTGTCTTCTCTTAAGTTACAATTTCATACGAAAACTTTTAATGGGTACTTAAAAATAAATAATCATATAGTAACAAACATAATTTGTTTTATTTTGTTTTATTCGTGTGTTTTTATTCAAAAAATCATATGTAAAATTTAGTCACCAAAACCCCCCCCATGAGTCGGTTCTTCCTACGGCCCTGCCTATTTATACCGCGAGCGGTCAAATGACGGCAAACAGCATTTTCGCTAAAACTCTCTTGTTTCTCAACCGATTTCTACAAAATTTATAGTTTTGAAAAGCTTCATATTTTTGTCAAGCATCGCACTGCCAATGCAGTTACACCACTAGAACCGGTATAAAATTTGCTTCCTTTTGCATATAGTTTTATTGCCAAAACCTAACGTTAACATACTCAAAATCCAGTGCAAAGCTGAATTTTGGTGTAGGGATTTTCTCAGAAAATCCAGATTCATAAAAAGTTTGAAAAACAGCTACCTTTGAAAAGTCGTCATAAATTATGTACTTCGTATTTTGAAAATCTAAAGATGCCAAAATGTGACAAATTAAGTCAACTTTCCAATCTACTTTTTAAAATTTTTCTACTGCAACAGGAACAGCTTTGGCGGTTGATTGATTGAAAAGTACGGGTTTTACACAACTTTTTTACATTTTTTGTGGCCATGATCTTAAAAAAATTTGAAAAAAATGTTCCATATGTGCAACATATAGCTTCTAACTTCAGCTTTCTCAGGCGCTAAGCGCAAAAAATTTTCGAGCGCTTAATAACTGATTTACAGCCTTTTTCCTGAAGCATGTTTTTTAATAATTTTTTTTTGAGCTTCAAATAACTTTGAAATAACTGATTGTAGCTGAAAATTGTCTTAGAAGCATATTTGAGTCACGTTATAAGCTTTTCAAAACTATAAATTTTAAAGAAATCGGTTGAGAAACAAGAGAGTTTTAGCGAAAATGGTGTTTGCCGTCATTTGACCGCTCGCGGTATGAATAGGTATACCACATGCGTTATTCGAAAACCACCACACTTATGGCGTATTTTTTTTTGATTCCGGATTTGGCTCTGGAACCGTCAGAATAAAAAAGCAAGTTTCGGGTTTCGAGTTATTCCATACGTAGGTGTGCGTGAGAACGAGCGCAATGTTTACATGCAGCTGTCATTTTGTTCTCCCTTCTGGATTCCTTCATTCGGTTCTTCACATCCGGATTGCCGTTTTTCGTGTCCGGATTGCACTGGACTGCAGATAGTACGATTTTGCTTGGCTGAGAGGTTCAAAATCGCGGCAATAATCATTTGCCCGTTCATTATTTCAACTGTTTTGCTTTCAGCCAAAAACAGCTGTTTAATGTTTTGACAACAACGTTGAGAGTATTGGTGAACTTCTCGCAAAACTGACTTTTTTCTCAGGGCGACTCCGTCCCTTTTTCGAGCGAACCTAGGTTGCCTCTCGAGCAATAAATGAGCACGATGACAGCAGTTAGAGCGAACCTAGGTTGCCTCTAGTTTGCCTCCAGGTGAAAAAAAATACGGTATTAGAAAACATTTAAAAAATACAAAAATACTTGCATTTGAAAAATAAAAATAGTCCTGTCGTTAAATTTGCGAAAAAAAAGTTATATGAGGCGTAATCATCATTTAAAGTTCAAAAACCGTCATTTGACCGCCTCCGGTACGTTTGGTGTTAATGATGTTTAAAAAGTGGCTGACTCAAAATGGTAAAATATTAAAAGTCTTTGTATTTTATTATGAAGGAAACAAAATACTGGGATATGATTTGTATCGCTGATTAATGAAAATCTTTTGAATTTGTCATTTTCAAATTGAAAAGATTCAATTTTTCATACCAAATATATTTTACTTGTTAAGGATTCAATTTTTTTTCGAGAATTTAAGTGTCACGAAATTAGTGGCTTTTACCTAATTTGACTTAAAAAATCTTGACGGAAGTAAAAAAAAATAATTATCGGCATGTGCTCATTAGCAGTCTTAAGATTTTTTTTAATTAGCTTTGAAGTCTTTGAAAAACATTAGCAAAACTTTTGACTGGTATTTTAGGATAACTGACCATCTATAGTTGGAAAATTGGAGAAATTATTTCAATTAGAGAAAAGCTTCGCGGGCCGCACATGACGGTTTCGCGGGCTACAAACGACCTGGTCTAAAAGGGTCTGAATCCTGGTTTACAGTTCAAGTGAAAATGAACGTGAAAAAATCTTATTTTATCACTAACTCGAAAAAAGCGACACACAACTAGCATGTGTAACATGGTGAATCGATGAGGAATGATTGGAAGATAAATTTGCAGTCGGACTTGTTCCTTAAAATCTTCTAGAATCGGGGATCGGATTAAAGAAAGTTCTATCAGGTTTCAGGAATGAGTCCGGCTGGAATTTCATCTTCAACCATTCTCCATCGATTCCACTATGTTACAACATCATCATAGAATTTCATCGCGTTGTTTAGTTATTGACGAAATAACATTGTTCACGTTCATTCCCACGTGAAGTGTAAATGGGCCTTAAAAAATGTGTAAGGAAAAAAAATGTAGGGGGTTCAATCACGTTAAACTTCTGTCATTTCTCCAAATTCAGCTTTTTTTGTCATTTTTAACATTTTTGCTATTTTTGTCATTTGTTTGTAAATTTTTTTTTTCTTTTTGTATTTTTTACAGTTCTTTCAGAATGTCATTTTTGTTTGTTTTTCTATTGTCTGAATTCGATAACAATCATAACAATACAGTATGGTTGGTTGACATGTGATCTAGACATAATATATTAGAATCAGACCTGAGACATTAGTCATGAGACATGAGAAGGGAAATGTGAGACGTTAATTTTACGTCTCACTTTTCACTGCTCTCTTCATTCTTCAACCATCTCAATTTTCAATTCTCGCTATTGAGCAGTGAGCACAATTTTCACGTCTCAGATTTCGCTGCTCAATTCTCATATCTCAGGTATCAGATCTCAGGTTTCGAGTCTCATGTCTCAGTTTTCAGGCCTCATGTCTCTCATCTCTAGGCCGGTCTCAGACTCGAGTCTCAGGTTCCATATCTCATGTCTTACGTCCATTATCTTAGGTCTCACCTTCGAAGCCTCAGAGCTTAAAGTTTTTGCACTGAAAAGAGCTTATTGTAGGATCGCCCCTCGATGATAAGTGTTGTGATTGTCTACATCAATAACAAATGTAAGTTTATGTATAATCAAAGACGGCATTGGAAAAGAGGAAGGAAGTGATTTGACAGTTGAGGAGTGAAAACGTGGAAATTAAAAGCTGAGTATTTTATAGAAGAATAAACGTTTTCCAAATCGGGAAATGTTTTAACTGGACTCTACAAATTGGCGACGAGGATGGGATGTGAAAACGGTGATGATTTACTGATATGAATCTTCCACCCAAAGAAATCAGATTTATTCGATTTGTCCCTAGGTTGTAGCTGTACCTACCTGTACCCGTAGTTGCAGTACACATTATTTTTCATTCCTCGCGACCTGCTGTGAGCTTGAGCTTGAGCTTGCTATCAACTACGGTCCACCTGCGGCCCCATGGCCAATGGCATAATGGTTGCACTCCGTGATTGGTTCGAGATAATCAATGTTGCACAATGAACCAAATGAAAGGTGCTGGGAACAAGCATCACAATCTCACTGTACACTTTTGAGGATCTCCTACTTTAAAATGAACCAATAACGACGCCGGCCAAGTCCATGTAGTCGATAGGAGGAAGGGAAGTGCAGCACATGTGGAGGTATGTTTAGCGGAGACCGGCTGTACGCCATCCCTCCACAAATCTCCACGCTGAATGTTTGGGGAAAGGTAGTGTGGCATGGAAAACCGCCTTGGTAGGCGATTAGGCCACTTGAGACCTAAGCTCCTGATATCTTAAAAAACCTACGTTTCCTATTGAAACTGCTGTTTGAACCTAGAGGCCTTTTTTATTTTACAAATTGGCGAACTACTTTGTTATTGTACAAGATATACCTAGATTGTTTTTAACGATTTTAAAGATACTAAATAGTTGAAACTAAATGTGTCCCTATCTACACTTGGCCTCAGATAATTGAATGTCCAAATTTAGAATTGTAGACAATTTTATTAATTTGAAATTCATATAAAATGGTGTAATGATAACACGGGGGCACGAAATTTTTCAAAATATCTACATCAAATAAAACTGTTAGGCAAATTAAAAGTTTAATAAAGCTTGAAACTTAATACTTTCCTCTTAGTTTCACTGGTTTTTTTGGTCTAAATTTTTACCATTACATGGTTTTTATTGATGAAACTTTGAAAACAAATCCATTTCAACTTCATACCAACCGGTTTTATTAGAAATTTTCGAAACAATCCCTAAAATGATCAGCATTTTTCAAACTATCATTCAAGGCCAGCAGTATCAAAGGGATACAAGTGCTAAAATCATCAAATCAACTTTTAAAGTTTCATTTATTCTATTCACAAATATGAAATGTCAAAATTTTCAATTGCTTTTTGAATAGAAAAATATATTAGTTACAATAATTTTTCAAATCTGTATTTTTAGAAAAATCTTCAGAAAAAAAATCCAGATTAAATTCGAAATTTTCAGTACACTAATTGACACATTTTTAATTTCTGAAGTTTCTAATACTTCAAATTGCTGAATTTATGTTGAACCTACATATGTTAATAATGTTTTAGTTTTGAAATTTTCAGGTTATCTATTCAAGTTTTCAAAATTCCAAATAAATCCATAGTTTACAAAAATTTTGAGTTTCATCTTTTAAATTATTTACTATCAACATCTTTAAAATTCAATTTCCAAAATATATTCAAGTATCTAACACTTCCAAATTTTCATGCTTTCCCCAACCTGATATGATGTTCCAGTTTTCAATTTATAATTTTCTTTAAATATTTCTTATCCAAATAAGAATTAGGATCATTTTACTGTAGTAAAGTTTTAAAATGAAGATTTCAATAAATTATCAATTTTTTATGTTTCCTGCCTGATATTAAAAATCTATTTTTTTATTGTTATCTTTTCTTTTGAACTGCACACTGGTATTTTCGTATTCAATTAAAGTAACTTGAAAATTGCAAATGAAAATATTAATAGAAATAATATATTGCATTGCTCACTGCTCGCTGGTTGCTTATTTGAAATCTCTCAATTTCACTGTTTTCCCGAATAAAATCGTTATTTAAATAAATCGCGAAACTAGAACTTCTATCAACGAATTGCAATTATAACACATGAAAAGCCGGACTGCCGGAAAAACAATGTCCAAATCCATCCATCCAAATCCAATGTGACCAAAACGTTCTTTTTATCTTTCCCTTTGAGTTGGCAACATTGATTTTTTCAATAAAATCTTTAAAAATTGGAAAAATGCCCTGATTTTCATAGGGTAGGTAGTTTAACATATTTTGCATCGGTTACAATAGATAACTCAATTTTTTTTAAATTTGCGTTCAGTTCGGTCTGGTCGAATCCTGCTCGAATATGCTTATTCTCTATTTAATTTTGTTATATCATTTTGAGGGCAAATTTAAAATCAGGAACGAATGATGTAAATGAACTATCTGTAGTAACTATCTCTCTCTCGAACTATTTATTAAGTTTCCAAATAGTTTCCTGTTTTCCGGCGATCTTACGCCGTTATTATAAAAAAGGGGTTATTGAGAAAGCGATTTTCAAAAAAGAAACTGAACAACTACAGACCACATCTGCTGTTGGAAGGCTACATAAAAAGATACAATCAGTTGCACTTCAACAAGCAAAAATATGCCACAGAAAAGTTATAAAAATAAATATGTACTTAGCTCCGGTATTTTCACTGCTGAATCAAAGTTTCTCCAAAAACCACCGGAATCAGCCAAGAATCCAGCTTAAGCATTGATTTCCTTAAATTCAGAGGGTCCTTTTGGCTCCCTTATTGGTCGCTTCATTATTGGTATCACAACTGGGTTCTTCCGTACCGAAATAACGTTTTACACTTGATTTTTAATAAACTTTGAAACTTTTTCACAAGCTTGAAATTCATTCCTCGCGACCTGCTGTGAACTACAAATTGGTAATTGTGAAAACAATGCTAAGATCTCGATGGATTTTTATGATTGAATGTCAGTTCCATGGGATGATGATTGCATCCTTAGTAAGTATATTGAAGGTAAAGTTCCTTGTGTGAGCACAAGTTGTTTGCGTGAGCGCAAATCTCCTGTTGCGAAGTTCCTTGTGTGAGCACAAGTTGTTTGGGTGAGCCCAAATCATGTCCTGTTGCGGAGTTCTTTGTGTAAGCACAAATTGTTTGCGTGAGCGCAAATCATGTGCTGTTGGGAAGTTCCTTGTGTGAGCACAAGTTGTTTGGGTGAGCGCAAACTATTTCCTGCTGCGAAAAAATAGCGTGAGCGCAGACGAGATACCGTTAGATGCGTGAGCGCATACGGAGTACTGCGTGAGCTCATGTGTGATGTTTGCGGAGAGACGAGTTCTTCAAATTGTTTTTGCGTGAGCGCAAAGAGCTATATGAGCAAGCACATTTTGAAATATATCTGGTGATTATGTGTGGGCATTAAAATGCATGTGTGAGCACATGAAAATGACATTTATTTATGATATGTTACGCGAAATTTGAGAATTCCTTTGCTCAAATCGGAGATAGAGATCTTTTCAAAAGAAAAAAAAGGAAAGAATAGTGCAAGTTCGCAGAAGTTGGGAGAAACATGAAAAGTACTCCTGTAGTAGTGACTCATTTGATAAATGCTCGATGAAAATGGCATTGTACTGTTGTGTAAATGCTAGCTGAAATCTAGTGCAATTTCGCAGAAGTTTGGAGAAACATGAACAATACTCCTGTCGAATATTCAATGTAAATGCGAATGTATAAAGTGACTGAATATACAGAAAATTTAACTACAGCGATCCATTATGATCATAAAGTACATTTTATTACAAAATAGAGCCCGTTGAATAGGAACCAATGTATTTCTATGTTTACGTAGAACATTGGTCTTAAAAAAGTAAAGGGGGGTTCTACGTAAACATAGAAATACATTGGTTCCTATTCAATGGGCTCTATTTTGTAATAAAATGTACTTTATGATCATAATGGATCGCTGTAGTTAAATTTTCTGTATATTCAGTCACTTTATACATTCGCATTTACATTGAATATTCGACAGGAGTATTGTTCATGTTTCTCCAAACTTCTGCGAAATTGCACTAGGTAGGATCGCCCCTCGATGATAAGTGTTGTGATTGTCTACATCAATAACAAATGTAAGTTTATGTATAATCAAAGACGGCATTGGAAAAGAGGAAGGAAGTGATTTGACAGTTGAGGAGTGAAAACGTGGAAATTAAAAGCTGAGTATTTTATAGAAGAATAAACGTTTTCCAAATCGGGAAATGTTTTAACTGGACTCTACACTTATATTTTCTCTCAGATATTGTGTTAATTGCGAAAACCGCCTTAAAACCCGTGCTAATTCCCGAAAATCGAGTAAAAAAACTTTTCTGTATTTTCCTGTGAATGCACAAGAGAGGCAGTAAAAAGTGGTAAAAAGTGACTATCGACAGCCTAAACTATCACCAACTATCACCATCAGCGGCGGTTAATCTCTGATGTTCTAACTTCATACTTCTAGCACTGACCATACTTCTAGCTCCCGACTTTTTAATGCTTGGATTTGTTTACGAACTGTTTTCTTTTGCGAAAATAAACAAGCTGTTTTGTCCAAAGGACAGAAATTACTTGGCTTTTTGGAACATCATTAGTTTTAGGCTAGTTTGGTCTCATTTTTCACTCATGAGGCCCCCTATAGACAACGAAATACCGCATAGGTAGGCATTCGTACTTCGTCACTTGTTCAGAAACATATTTGTTTTAGGCTGTTGTGGACTATTTTGTGCCACATCGAAACCACGTGGAGTTGAATCATTCGACATTATTTAGGTCAACATTCAACTGCTGGTCATGATGAATAGGTTAAAAAGTTTGAAAAGCTCCTCGAAGCTTTCATTATTTGAGCTTCTTATTAGTGAATTGGGATGAAGTATTTATTTAGAAACTTAGGGATTGATCGCCTTTATTTAAATTTTAATCACAAGCATAGAAAAAATAAAGTTAAGTACCTAAATTCGGCTGCTAATTACACGACTCTAACACACTGGAGAATCGTAAACCCGCGAGAGATGTTCAGAAAAGAAGTTCCTCCTAGGTCGTCCTCGTCAATTTCAAACATGTACTGACTATCTGAATCTTTTCTCAGTTTAACAACTCCAGCATGACTTGGCAAAATAAAAAAAAAACTGCGAGGTCACAATGATTAACAGAATGAAGCCGCGAAAAGCTATACAACGACAGAAGAAAAATATATCGAAAGAAATCAAAACCAGAGTTGTCGTCACCACCAAAGATCCTATACCTACCTACTTTAACAGTTTACGCTTCTTTTTAGTCGGCAAAGCTGGAAGCCAACGTTTGTTGTTTTCTTGCAAAAGGAGAAGGTTGGTCATTATTAATTCAACCTACTCATATCTGGTATGAAAATTTTCATAGTGAATTCGTAATCGATTTGTACTTCTGATTCCTGAACTATGAAACTTAATTCGGAAACTGGATTCTTAATTCTAAAATTGACGCCATCGACAAAATTGCTTTTTTGCGACTCCGTACTAAAATGATTTTTATTTCAAAACAAAGTTTTGTTTGGAAAAGGCCTGCTTTTCCTAACGACAAAACAGTGTTGAAAAGTAGTACTAGTTTTCAAAACATGTACTGTCATGTACTTTTCAATACTGTTTTGATTTTGAAGGAAAAACTGCAAACCGTTATTTCAGGTAAAATCAATTGGTTTTCAAGGATATTTTCCAGCATTGCAAATATTTTTGTATGCAACTCATTGCAAAACTCAATTTTTCCATCACGTGTTCTACACGCATCGAAAAGATTGTTTAATTCAAAGGAAAGGGCCGCAAAAACGAAGGAAAATTTCCTTTGATCTTGGGATAGATAAAAATTTCTTTGGTTCGAATACATTTTCTTTTGTTCCATTTTGTGCAGCTTCCATTTTGTTGGACGCATCTAGGAACTTGGAAATCCATCCGTTGGCCATGGTCAGGTAACAATGCAAGTGCTTAGAGAAAATTTTAGTTATTCACTCCTTGATTAAGATACACTCACCATTTTCCCTCATGAATCCTCCTAATTCTTAGATTTAGATTTTTAACACGACCGGCCTCACCTCATTTGATTTTTCGATTTTCTATTCTTGCAAGTCAATCCGAAATGTTTTCTAAGGTTGAAGTTTTTATTCAAAGAAAACATTTCTTTTTGTTAAAATAATTTTTTTTGGTTAAAAAAAATCCTTTTTTCAAAAGAAATAAGCAATTGAAGAATTTGTTTTGAATCAAAGAATTCGTTTAAAATCAAAGTCCAAAATTATTTTTTCGAATCAAAACCAAAACTCATTGATTCAAATAAAACAGGAGTTAGGGATTCCAAAAACTGAATGTTTTAAGTCAAAATCAGTTTTGTTTCAAAAGCCTGGTTTTCTGTGCGTGTAAGAACAAGTAGGCGATGGTTTGTTGGTATCGCACGTGTTTTTTTTTCGTTCCGTCGTGGTGGAAATTAAATTTTTTAAGTTTAAGTAGTTTCTTATTGTAAAATTGTGATTTTTTCTAGAATAAGTTGATAATGCATAGTGATCAATACATGCTACTTCAATTAACGTTGAATTCGTTCCATTATCCTTCTTATTAAATTTTTGTGAACTGATGTTGCAATCAAGGAGTTTCTACCTGAGAATTTTCAGAAGTCGACAAAATTTGAAAATTCTGAAATAGCATATATTAATTTATTAAGAGATTGCGATCCCCCGCAATTTGCGAGGAGTGCAGAGGAGTTTGTTTTTCTATTCCAACCTACCTTTTCCATTGAGGAAGTACAATGTTGGAAACATTTTAGGGGTTTCGTTTAAAAAGTTGTGTTAGAATTACCATTATGATTTGATAACAAATGGCTGGTGAAAAGTGAGATACGCATAAGAATTACATCAAAATCGTCGTAAAATAAGGGATTTCTTCCAATTATGTTGTTCCTTTGAAACCCGACAGTTTGTTTATGTGCTCGTGGCCTACCGTGGCCTAGAGGATAGCGTTTAATCTTCTAAGCCAGAGGTCATGAGATCGAGTCTCGGTCACGGCATACATAGTACTTTTTCTGTGGGCTGGTGGTGTTCTCTGTGGTGTTAGCATTAGAAGGATGCTAGCACACTTTCACTGAGATCCTATACGTCTGTGTTCATTTTTTTTCTTGTTTAAAATTTCCGATATTTACCTAAGTTTTCACGGCTAAAGTTCAATTGGCGGTAAGTTATTGAATGATATAAATTTCTTCGTTATGATTCAAATCTATGACGACACATTGGTATTCTTCAGATACTAAGTCAGTAATGGATGTGTTCTTTGACTATTATTCCGCAAAATCTTTTGGAAGAGTTGATTCCGAAAGATTGTTTGGTGGTACTAATTTTTTCTCTGTTCTTCCAATATTTATTTTCAAAAGGCGCTTTATCCAAGTTCGATGACCAGAGATGATGGTGCACAATCATTCGAAACATGTAGTTTGATTAAACTTTCAGTAAAGTAATTTTAAAATTGCAATTTATCAATTGATTCAATCTATATTGCAATATTTTTGATTTCTGTGCAGAAAAACCTCATTTCCACCCACAGAAGGACGATTTCACAATGGGCCACCATCAAGAAGCATAGTAAATTTTAGCAAATGTGCTTCCAACGTGAATATTTGAAACATTTTTTTTTAGTTGGTAACCACAGGTGGTAAATCCCGGTTTACGGATTGTATTCCGAGGCACGGCGAGCCATCGCGTCCTCCCAGTTTGCTACTCTGGGTCCATGGGTACAATGGGAAGACTCATGATATACTCCGTGTATCATCCTTACGACTCGACGCCTGAACTCTCCTCTAACAACTTGAGAACCGACATCTCCTCGCAATGACTCGAGATTCCCACACAAACCTCTCCTCTTCGCGACTTGAGGCCTGATCTCTCCTCTAACGACTTGAGATCCGACCCCTCCTCGCATCGACTCGAGGTTTACCTCTCCTCTTCACGATTCAAGACCCGATCTCTCCTCTAACGACTTGAAATATGACCTCTGCTCGTAATGACTCGAGATGACCACTTTTACCCCTCCTCTTGTTGATAAGGGGCCTGCTCCTTCCTCTTACGACTCGAGACCCGACCCCTTATCATAAAGACTCGGGGTTGACCACACAAACCTCTCCGCCTGAAGGTTTGAGGCCCGACCTCTTATCTTCGGGGTTCGAGATTTGCTACCTTACCCGTCGTGTGCCTGATCGAGAGCAGCTAATCCTAGACTCGCGCCTGTCACGGCACACGCGCGGGACTTAACGCAACGACTCGGATGATTCCCGACGAAGACGTCATCCTACTCCGACTCGAATAGCTCACCCGGCGTCGAGAGCCACTCTACCGTGGGTATTCCCCGAACGTGGAATAACCCTTTCCCAACGATTTCCACTGCGAAGAAGGTCAGTCTTATCCCTGCAGCTTCTGTCGTTGAGAACCGCCCTAATCGGATACTCCCCGAAGGTGGAGCATCCTACGCACGAACGCGGCGCACCCACGGCATCCACTATGGAGAAGGTATTGTCTTATCTTTGTAGCTTCAAACCGTGGGGTGTTTGACGAACTCTACTCGACAGCCCCCCGTCGATGGTGTCAGTCTACTCCGACCGTTGTCCGGTCTTCGTTATCCCCCTTGGCTGGCAACCCTAGGATTTTTGGCCCGCGGATTTTCCTGCCCGTTGTGTGCCAGATCGAGAGCAGCTTGTCCTGTACTCGCGTCTGTCACGGCACACGTTCGGGACTTGGAACGCTACGACTCGGATGTTTCGAGAGGCTCGCCCGGCATCGAGTGCCTCTCTACTCGTGGGTATCCCCCGGCATTTCAAACATTTTATAATCATGGAAACGTATGGTACTGTTGTCCACGTTTCTTCCTCCCTGTGTTCTAGTTGTCTCTGCGTCCAATACTGCACAGTGGACCCGGCTTAGTTAAGATGAGTAGTAAATGTACTTTTACTACTTACCAGCATGTTGACAAGATCTGGCTGTGTATGTATCATAAGCGTGCTTAGTTTTCTTTGCGTGTAGTATAAACAACAAGAATATTTACCGAGTTCAGTCACGATCAGCTTCTCCGAAACCAAAGTAAAATTATCATACCCGATGGTAAAATTTAAAACAGGCACTCATGTTTTTGAGTCAAATATGTGTGTCGTATTATTTCACAATATTAAAAAAATTTCACTTTATTTAATTACGCCATAACAATTTAACATCTTCCGTTCATAATTTCCAAAGCACGAAAACTACAACTTTACTCCTCAAATTTATCTTCCAGAAGGACCGTTTTTTCGTGTCAACGCAAAATCTCTTTCCTTTTTTCTCTTTTTCGTGCGTTTCGTCAATGAGCTTACACGCTCGAGATTATTCATTCATTTGTCTAATTTTATGAATTAGGCTCTGGCTTAGTTTGTCAAAAGGGTTGAACTTCATAATCAGAATCCGTTTTCATAAGAAATTGAGAAAATAGAAAATTTTTTGTATATTGATATTTTCGTTTATATTTAACATCTTCATTAATTCCTACAATGTGTTGTTCTCAAAAGAACCATGTGCGTAGTTTGTTGTGTAATACTATGCCTTGGTTGAAAATACTAAAACGCAGAAATGGTAAAATTATCATGATAACGTTTTTAAAATACCAACGCAATTTTTTCCCGTGCACTCTGTATACCCTATTAAAATTTTTGAATCATCTAAATGGAAGTTTCAGTGATTTCTTTTTTTCAATTCTCTACCAATTAAACTTTAAAGGAAAAACATTTTTTGATCTTTCATTCGAAGGCATGGCATTTTACACACTCTTGTTGAACGAGCGAGTGGCTCCAGAGATAATCTTCCAAGAAATGTTAATTATAGAGGTACAAACACACATACACACACGCAGATTTTTTTACCTCATCAGTCATAAGTCAAACAATCACTATATGGATACAGAGAAGTCATGAAACAAATATGACAAAATTCGTTGTTTCGGAAAATATAACTTATAAAAGCTTGTGAGCTTGTGCCAATCAGCAGTTCGAATCTCGGGGTAGGTACTAATCGATATTGTAGGCACCACCTGTGAGATTATCTTCCGTTCTGATCCTTTGTGTTCAGCATTATCAAATCAATTCGAAAAAATCAGAACATTAGTGTTGAGAAAGGCATGTAGTTAGCTCAAATCTCGCCCGCATATATTGATTAATATTTTCCGTGCCACTTTATTGCACGATGGTCTAATCCCGATGGGTTACTCCATTATAACCCATACTTACCATACCTACCCCAACTCGTTACAATCCAAAGGTGTGTGCGCGATCATAATACACACCTATCATCGTGACAGCGCACATTTTCGGTTAGGGGTCTCCTAGCTAGAATCCCACATTCTATAGGGTGAATTCGAATTCTCGGTACTGGTTACTTTTCACGTCATATTTTTTTGCTTTCTTGAAACAATGTCAATGCATGAATTGTTTTAGGAGTCATTATTTAACCATTTCAGAAGAGGAAGCAGCAGGCATCCAAACAAAACAATAACCCATTTCCGGTTTTCGATGCGAGTACGTAGCGACATAGTTTACCTTAAGAAGGCCGAGGCTCCAAATATTTCAACAAATATAAAAAAATCAAACGACGACGTCACCACCATTGATGATGATGATGATGATGATGAACAATCTGCGTCGTAATACTTCTTCAACAGTAACCTAACTATACTCATCTCTATGTAGCTACCGGTCACCCAGCCAGCATTTGGACACGCAGCCATTCAGCAAACACCTCCCTTGTCTGGATTGGTGGTGCCCGCGCGCCAACAATCGAGGAGAAACGAACAAAATCACCTGCCACCTTGGGAAAACTCACTATTTCGAATTTGGTCTTTGGCCGGTTAGCAAGCAAGTGTTCATTCATCTTACCTAGTAGTAGGTACCTTAGCAGAGGAAATCTATTACCCTAATTCGATCATCGGTTGGTGTAGTTTGGAAAAAAAAGAGTAAAATGTCTTCACTAGTGCTGTATCATTTTCCCATTTCGCCGCCCTCCCGCGCCGCCCTGCTCGTGATCCGCAACCTTGAGCTGGATGCTGAGGTGAGTATATCAAGGGGTGGGTGCGAAGTTGTGATATTTGAAGATAAATAGGAAGTGACCAACGAAACTGCACCGTCATACTACACAGTGAAATTAAGCAAATTACTGGAATTAAATATGAACTTTTCTAACGTGTTGTTCGGTTGATTTGGTGATCATACTGTAATCAAGAATTGTAAGGGGGGGCTTTTAAGTGAAATTGATTAATTTATCTGAAGGGCTTCCTAAAATTTATCACAAATTTGTGAGTTTGAATTCGAATTTTAAAAAATTATATAAAAACATTTCAACGTGATATTCAGAATTCTCAAATTCAGATTTAAAATTCTGTATCCTGCCTGAATTCTGAATTCTGGTTCTGAATGAAAAATTCAATTTCGAAACCGGATTTAGTTAATTTATTTCGAACATAGATTCTGAACTCACATTCAGTTTTTAGATTTCAAATTAAACATTCGCATTCAGATTTAACAGCTTTCTAAGCTTGTAGGATCTTCTCGTTAGGTTCCCAAATTGAAAGTACGCGCACTAATTAGCTGCTCGACTGACTGGTTGGATCGAAAGAGAGATCGAACCACTGTTAATCGGTTTTTAATTGAGTTTCTATATTCTCATTGAGTTTGTCGTTCATCGGAAAACCGTAGGGTAGATTTCGTTGAAGATATTATTTTTTTTACAACGGCGAATTCAGTTTCGAAGTTGAGAATACAGAATTCAGATACTGAACCCAATTCTTTTTTGAGCGGATATTTTTTTATGAAAAACAATGCAATTAAATTGTTTGGGAGTGAAGCAGGCGTTGGATTGGAAGGACGTGAAAATTTTTTGTCTCGTGTCAAAATTATTAATTGTTATTTTCCTTTTTCATATGAAATTAAATGTAACGTGCTTTTGAAAGAAAAAAGTAGTCAATTGGATGTCCAGGGCCAGAAACTTGTTATCTTCAAAACGGTCGATTTCCCGAAAGAATTTTCACAGAAAAATGGAAGCACGCAGCTAAGTTTTCTTCAATTTTCAATTTATTCCTAGAAGTTAATAGTTCATAAGTTGCAGTCAGCAGGGCTAGAAGCAACCATGCGGTAAAAAAGTAGGGCAAAATAGTTACTTTGAAGTGAAATTAGGGTAAAATTAATGACCAGATCAAGACGAAAACTAACTAAAAAATGACATTAAAAGCTAAATCAAAACGCTTTAAAGACAATTCTGTTAATTGAAAAACGTTTTTTGGAAGGCTCTTGGCCTCACATGTAGAAAAGCAATATGTTGGACAAAAGAGGAACATTTTAAATGAGCTTAGATAGTTTAAGAATAGTGTTCGCAGAATCCTAAAGTTCTAAAGAAACAATGGGAGGGAACCAAAAGATCGTACTGTAAAACTAGGACAACTAAGCCCGACAGGAACTTCGAGTTTATCCATTTTTTTTTTTAAAACCCACAAATTTTGAAAATTCATTCTATAGTGTATAATACACCATCAGCATTTTTTCAATGTCACTAAAACAGTTGAAAAAGTCTAAAATTATTTTGAAAAAAGTTAACAATCCGAAATAAATTTACAGAAACCAAAATTTTCAGCAAATTTGTTATATGTGAGAGAAATGCAAATAAAAAACCAGCACATGTTTAACGAAAAGTTAAAAGAATTTACTTGAAATTAAGTTAAGATTTACATTTATAGAAATTTCATTTCATGAAAGAGTCATGAAATTAAAAATTTGGAGGTCCTCATGAAAAAGTGAAAAAACAATGATAGAGGTTTAAAAAAAGATAAAGGACAAAATGTTGACAGAAGATTGACAATGACTAAAAGAAGCTTAGCGAAAAAATTGACTTAAGTGAATAATAACACAAAAGAGGCTAAATAATTTTACGAGGCTAATCTTCAAGGTAGAATATAATGTTTCAAATTTAAAACTAACTCAAAGAGAATTTACTTACAAAAATGGAACATTTCCTAAGAGATTCACTGCAGACTTGATTGCATGATTCACATATCAATCATTAGAAAGATTTACTAGAAAAAAATGATATTCAAAAAGGAAGGAATTTAAAAAAAAATATTCATAAATGATTTAACACGACAATTTCTTTTAAAAAATTAACAGATCCAAGAAACACCTCTGAAATATTGTATCCATTCAAGATACACCTATTGGAAAATTGTAGAAAATATATCAGTAAACCTCTAAAAAGGTACGAAAATTACTGAAAGTTATCGAAAACTTCAAAAAGGGTTTTTAATCTATGTATATCTACCAATCTTTCAAATGATTCGAACATTTCTAGAAATAAGGGAACTTAGAAATGAAATATCTGATATTTTCGATTCAATTGAGTCACTTTTCATAAGTTTACCTTCCATTTAATACAACAAAAAGCATTGAAAGCATGGAATGTTTCCTGCCATGTGGTTTAGTGCACTGTACAGATTTTGATTGATTTGTTTTAAATTAAGTTGAGAATTACTTTTAACAAATTCAAGCTTTAAAAGCCATAACACTTCAAATCTTGGTTAAACATATTGTAATAGTATCACTTTAGGAAATATGTTTCCTTGACACGAATGCCAAAACGTTGGTAAAGTGTTACAAATAAACAAAAGACTAAATATGTTTAGGCGAAAAACTATTTTTGTTTAAATTCCAATTGTCATCCATATAATGATTAAGTGTAAGGGATATATCAAAGCAAAACAAAACAATAATCTTCCTTACTGAATCTGAGCCATTCTCTCAATTTAGGTCGTGTGAATTCCCACAGGACTCGAAAGGAAAGAAAACGACCCCGTCAAATAAATAATAAACGAATAACCTAATAATAAACTAATGAGTACATACCACTTGTCGGGAAACAATATAATGTTTTTAATGAATAGAAAAAGTTTAAAAAAATAAGCTCAGTTGTAAGAAAATTATATACAAAATAGTGACTTTAGGGACCAAATTTCAAAAAAAGTAACTTTTGAGTGACCAGTCTGAAAAAAGTGACAAAGTTACTAAAAAGTGACCAACTTCTAGCCCTGCAGTCAGAAAGTCGACACAAACATTATCGGATTACAATACAAAAACAATTTTTAAAAATGATTAGTGGGCAACTTTCACGTAGTTTAATCAGTAATAACGTTATCATGAGCGATTTGCAATTCAATTAAGGTACACCGGGGCAAGTGCAAACGGTTTTCACCATAGTTCAACTTTCACATGTCCTAAAAAAATATGTATATGTTCAAAAATTATCAATTATCGTTCGTTTGATCACTAAAATAGTTCTCAACAAATTCCCGTTGAAAGTGAAAAATAAAAAAATGTTGGTAAAAAGTAACGGTGCTTTTGTGAAAAAATTTCAAAATTTGCACTTACCCCGTTTATGGGGGCAAGTGCAAACGCACTACTTTTTCCAAACTAATTCACAGATAAGTCAATGTATCGGTCCTAAAATGAATTGAATACATGTTCCGGTACGTTTTATCAACTTTCATTAATATATTTGCCGTTTTCTTGCAATATTGATAACTTTTTGGAACTTCATTTTTGGTGACTGTTGTTTTAAGCAGCAACCTTCATTTACTAATGCATTACGGAACTATGAACATCCGCTTCAGATACAACACTTTGGATACCCCTTCTGACCATTTTAATATAATGCTGAACCATTTTGGTGATGAATTTTCTGAAATGGCTGATGTTACATGGCTTAAACGTGCGTTTGCACTTACCCCGGTAGTGTCGTTTGCACTTGCCCCGCAACAAGGTTAACAAGAGCGAATATTATTTTCACAACTTTCGGGGTGTACTGAAAATTTATTATAAATTTTCTGCTTTCACTTGAATATCGGTCTCAAACACTCACCTTTTAACGAAAATTCGGATTTGAATGCCCTTTTTTGTAGGCAAAATATGCAAAACAAAAACACACTGTTCATGTCTAGTACGTACCTGAATTCGTGTGTGATCAAACAGTGCCGTGTTTTAAGTGAAAAATTTAAAGAAAGTTTAGTTTATCTATGTCAGATTGTTTGTTTGGGTCTAAACAACAATTTATAGAAGAAGAAATAATTTTTACTTTTTTTGTAACAGAGAAAAGTTGAACGTTTGCACTTGCCCCGAGTTTGCACTTGCCCCGGTGTACCTTATGTGATTTTGATTATGTTCCTGATCGACTCCTTCTCCAAATTATTTTTAATTTGAATTAAATAATGTTTATGCAAGAAATGATTGCATATAAACATTTATATGTATTTCAGAAAATTGAAAATTTGACAAAACATGAATTTTGGTTTTTTTTCTTTTGAAGAGAGACCACTGCGACCAATTGGGGGATCTTTTGTACAGGGTCCGGCAATTGAACTGCTACAAAACTTTAGGAGTGATTATTACGAAGTATAGAAAACCAAGTTAGATGACACCTGGTCACCTTGTTAACATTATGTCTAAGATGTCAGAGGATAGTTTTGTTAATTTTGTAATCAAGTGTTTTTATTTTTTAAATAGTCCTCGAACCTTAACGTAATGCTTTGACTGCCTAGTTCCAGGCTGTGAAACGGTAGAAAGAAATAATTCGTGAGTTTTCCAATGAGTGTATGTATTTTTTTTATTTTGGCTCGCACTTTGAAGATACCTGTAGATCAGAAGTACCCAAGTTTAGTATGGTGGGGATCGTCAAGCTACAGTGGCGACACCTACCATGGTGAAGATCATCTAGATGCACCCTGAGAGATTTTCTTGGCGTACTAACACTAAATTGGCGATAGATTTTAATACACCGGGTCAAAATCGCTGTCAGATCTTGGAAGATGATCTTTAGGCCCAGCCTTACAAGATCCTAAGATTTCAAGACCTCTCGTTTGAACAGAAGCAAGAGCCGGTAGAAAGGGCGAAGGCGCAGCTTACGCGGTCCGCGCATGAAAAATTTGGAGAATATCGTGTTTTCTGCCGATGAATTCATCGCCGTTCAGCAGTTTGTGAAAAAACAGAACTACAGATTTTGGTTGCCAGAAAGATCATGAACCTATGCAAACGTATTAAAGGCCACAAGACGACAGAAATCTGTCTTATTAAAGGTCTGGGTCGAAATCGGCCGTACTTTCCTGGTGAAGATCAACCGAACACCCTGAAGAGGTGTAGATCAATCAATTTACGTATCGAAAATAGTTCTACGGCATGTACTCGAACTGTGGACACTTCCCAATTTTGGTTTTGGTTGGTGGTTTTTCAGCAGAACTTCACATTGGCTTATCAAGGAAAGAGGTCCCAATTTTTGTGTGGAATTTTTTTTAGGGTTAATTTCAAGTACGGAGTGGTCGGGAAGTTCGCCTGACCTGAACCCCGTGGACTTGGCTGTCTAGCGTATACAGAAGGCCGAAGTCTACTCCACAAAACATGACGGGTTGGAAGTTCTGAAGCGCCATCTAGTTGAGTCCTGGGATAAAATACAACAAAAACCACCTGCGGTCTTTTTAGAAAATGTGCCTTGAGCTTCTGCAGCGAGTGGTTAAGCTCAAGGACCAAAAAAATCGAAAGGCGCCAATGGATTTTGAAAATATGATCTGTTTTGATGTAAATCGTATTAAATTTGAAAGAAAAAGTTTTTGTTTTGATCAAATTATTTGTTAGTTCCAATGTAGCACTTCAATTGCCGGACCCTGTAGCATTACCCCGCGTTATTTCTTTTATTATATGCTTCCAGATACACTACCACTATTGATAAGTGAGAGGTGAACACTGGTTGAGCCTTCCATGAGCACACACATATGTATGTTAAATCTTAAGTGCAACCTTACCTTACCTTACCCAAGCAACCAGAATTCCCTTAAAAAGGTTTCATAGAAGCTTAATCAGCTCTCGTTTCTGGCTGAAGAGAATGCTAATCAGCCCAAAAATTAAGTTCTTAGACAAGTTCACTGGTGTTGGGAAAAAGTGGTAGAAATTTTGTCACTTTTAGAACATTTTGAAAATTTTGCCATGCAAAAACATTTTCAAGATCTGTGGTCTCCAAATTCTTTAACAACACGTGTATCCTAGACCATGGCGCCCTATGATGCGCTCAAAGTTCTGATTAGAGATGTATACCGAATATTCGTCTCACCGAATAGTTGAGCTCTACTACAGACTTGTACATTTTTCAAATAATTTGTAATCATTTATAAAAAAAACTATCCAAAAGTAATGTTGTAAAAGCTACACAATCATTAAAAACTTATGGTTTCAGCAAAACATCTAAGGTGTATCCGCGTATCTTTCCTGTAGATCATACAGGAGAATGCTGAACGTTATCCTTTTATATTTTGATAATAGTTTATTCCAGATTTTCTGGATATATTCAGGCTTGGCCATAAATCCAGTATAGAACCCAGATAAGTCAAATCTGGCCGGGATGTCCAGATATTGTTTAAAACTTCCCGAGTTTTGCTTAAGTTTATTCAGATTATTTGCTTAATGAAATAAAAAACTCAAATTCCTATTTAAAAATTTTTAGATTTTGTGTTCAATAACGATTTTCTAAAATTTTAAAATATACATAAATTATGTCCTTCTTTAATTTTTTTTCAAAAATCGTCCTGAATGCCTTACCGTTTGGATACGTGTGGTTGAAAGTATGGTATGCTTAAGGTTAAAGATCATCTATCTTTTCAACAATTATTTTGAAGATATCTTACTCAAATTCGACCTTCATCTAATTCAATATCAGAGAAGCAATTTCAAAAAGCTTGGCACCTGCTTCGACCTGTTTTGTCCCAGAAATCACAGGAACGAAATCTATTTGGTGATAAACGCCCTAGTAGCGATCAATCGATCAGTGAAAAATCAGAAAGATCCCTACTTAAAAAATATCTTGTAATACATCATTCGATAATATCATCTGATTGAAAGTAATCGACTAAAAACCATGAGGGGCACCAAATGGAAGAAATAGAAAGCATTGAAATAAACGCTTAAGTTTTTTTTTCATTGAAAACTCTATAGAATATTCGACCGAATATTCGTTTGGCCGAATAGTTGAAAAGGTCAATATCCGGTATTCGGCCGTTCACCGAATACCACTATTCGGAACATCTCTAGTCCTGATCATAGGAGCAAATCTTTGCGTTGAAGTCGCCTAAGTGGATTTGAATAGTTCATTGCCACTGTAATAATTAGTATTTGAGTTTAATTTCATTTGAGATGATTGACTGGGTTGGTCAATTGGGTACGAAAAATATCGGTAGAATCAAAATTCAAATTCAGAAAACAGATTTCGGAATTCAGAATTTAGATTGTTCTTGAAATACAAAGGAGGCTTGTAATTGGAACCCGAAAATTTAGATTTACGAGTTCGAAATTTCTAAGTGTTTTACTCATGATTAGAATTCGGAATTCAGATTCATGGTCTCAAAATTCAGAATCAAATCTCAAACGCATAAATCGAACTTCAATATCAACATTTAAAATTCAAATAATTTCAGAAAAATAGATTTCAGATTCGGATTAAAAATTCAGATTCAGAATTTCTAAGACGAGTTCATTTGCAGATTTCGGATTAAGATCCAGAAATTAGATTCAGAATTTCGATTTGATTTTGAATTAATTTTCAAAATTCACATTCGGAATCACGATTCAGGATACAGAATTCAAACTCTGAATTAGGATAAATTCAAATTAAGAACTCAGATTAATTTTAATCAGAGTTTCGATTCCGAAATTAAAATCTTGATGCAGTTTCAGACTTCAGATGAAGTAATCAATTTCAAAATAGTGATTCAGTGTTTAGATTCGGAATCCAGGGTTTACTATGTGAAGCTCAGAGTTGACAACAATATCAAGAATACAGATCCAGAGTTTAGAATCGGAACTCATATTCAGAATACAGAATTCAAATTCAGAATTCAAATTCAAAATTCAGATTAGGAATTCAAATAACATATTTTAAATAATCATCAAGTTATAGAACTAGAACTGCGATTCGGGTGTAACATAAGGAATAAAAATGATCGATCTCCATAGATTTTCGATATAACAACCAGACATTTGGTATAAGGAACTGCAAATTTGACCTTTTCAATTATGTAGATATGATGTTGATTGTGATAAGCTTGCGTGGAACCATCCGAAACGATTGTTCAGCTAACGTGACACAGTCAACGGGTTCCAATCATTAAATTTCTGATGTTAATATTAAACATTTCAATATTGATACATATTTCAAATTTGAAATTAAGGATTTTGTCCCAACAGAGGTATTCCGTGATAATTATAATTATTTTTTATAAACGCCCTCACAAGCCAAGCGAAGACGCTCAACCAGCACCTTTAATGACCAACTGGCAGGAGCTGGTTTCGTGCCATTGTCCTTCATTTGTGACTGTTGTTTGTCCCTCGTGGCTATTGGCCGGAATGGATCAATAAATACTCTAATAAAACAACATAACCGAGTAGAGCGCGGGTTAAAAAGTGGCACTCACGCAATGAATTATTCAATCACAAACCTCAACACGTGGAGTGCGGGTTCGTTTCCAGGAAAAATTGATTTTTCACTCTTTCGACTGATGTCACGAGAGAGATATGGGAAACAATTAAGACAAATGGTTGCACGAGGTGTTTTACACGTCATTATCAGTCAGGCAACAATATCTAATGGTACCTACTAACTCTGTGGTATTTTTTCCCACGCCCCCTCGCACCTAAATAGGTCAAAATCCTCAACCTGTTTGCCGGCGAGCACATGCAGGAGGAGTTTCTGAAAATCAACCCACAACACACGGTTCCCACGCTGGTAGATGATGACTACGTCCTCTGGGAATCCAAGGCCATTGCCACGTACTTGGTGGACCAATTCAAGCCGGACAGCCCGCTGTACCCATCGGACCCCCGCAAGAGAGGTATTGTGAACCAGAGGCTGTACTTCGATGCCACGGTCCTGTTTGCACGTGCCTACGCTGCCGTTATGCCCGTCATGCGACAGGGTGCCACCAACATTCCTCAGGAGAGGAAGGATAGCATTCTCGAAGCGCTGGGAACGCTCAATACCTACCTCGAGGGACAGGATTGGGCCGCGGGAGACGACTGCACCGTAGCGGATTTGTGCCTCTTGGCCACCGTTTCTACTATGGAGGTTAGTACTTCCCCAATCCAGATGAGATTTCTTAATAAATTTTAATATTCATATCTTTCCACGTTTTCAGAAAATCGGAGTCGATTTTAGCGAGCTGGCCAACGTGAAAGCCTGGTACGAACGCTGCCAGTCGCTGCCCGGATACGAGGAGAACGAAGAGGGTGCAACGGCCTTCGGCAACGCCATTAAGTCTAAGCTAGAGGAACCCTTCTAAGAATCTTTAGTGGTTCGGCGTTAGTCAGATAAACCGATAAGCATAAATATATGTAGAGTAGTAGCACGGGCACTGCTTTTTTAATAAGTGTATAGGATATATGTAGGTAACTAACTTAACAGATTTGATCTGTCTAAAATGTTGTTTTATTGTCAAGCAAAGCGACTACAATATAGTAAGTAACAAATTCGTTGAAGAAAAGTGTTCAATATACATGCACATTGGCACAAAAAGGCAACCGAAATTGCGTTTTATTTCAGGTCCGAATATTGCATAGGAAGTTTGCTTAACTACTCAATCCCAAAGTAGCATATCCGCAAAATGATGCAAGATTCTTCCAGTCTTGAATTCCAAAATGCTGTCCTATCAGCCCATTTTTTCTGTCTAATGTAAGTTTTCCTCTCGACCCATACTCTTATGACGTAGAACGATTATTTAAAAACTCTTGAGCTTTTCTGATTTTTTTTAAATGGTCTTCAAAATTTACTGAATTGTCCTGATTTCCAAAAAAAAAAAAATTCTAAATTATAATTGAATTTGTAGTTAAATGATGAAAATATCAAACAAACCTGTAAAACAATAGTTTAACAAATTTGACTGATAACAATTTTTGGGTTAGATAATATTTAGATTATGTCCAATGTCCAGCCAAGAAGTGCACATTATTTCTATAAATTCAGTGGTATCCTGAAAAATCCTAATTTTTTTCTTCGCTGTGTCCTAATTTTTATAAAATCACCTGGCATATCTGATCTAGTTTTAACCCTGGGATTTTTTCTGTAAGATGTTTTATGATCAGAACTGTTTTAAAAAAAGCAATATTTTTTGTATTTTGAAAAATGGTGGTGGGGATTCGTGGGCCACCAAATCCAAATTGACCAAATAACATGCAAAGTTTATAAGTTGACCCAAAACTATAATTTCATAATTCAATCCGTTATTTTTAAGTAATTTTAGATGAGGAAATTAAAAAGAGAGTTGTGTATGCTCGAGCGGCACGCGAGCTTTTCGGCAAAATTCCTTATATAGAATGGACAAAATATTTTTCATAACTCTTCATTTAGCATAAACATTACAGCAGGGGTCGGGGAACTTTTTGGATCATTACCCCAAAACATTTTTGTTTAAGTTGGTATTACCCCATGACGAAGAGCAAAAAAAAACGTATCCGTTAACACTAAGCGAGCTCTCAAAGCGTGTTATTTGAATGCCTCAGGGGGAAATATTCACTTTTCCATATGCCGCTTAAATAATCCTTTACTTTCGAAATAAAACCAAAAAAATCATAAAATTGCAAAATGAAAACATACACTTTTCACTCACAAAATATTCACTGTTACCCCCAAGAATTTCACTTTTACTCCATTTGGGGTAATTTACCCCGGTTCCCCGACCACTGCATTACAGCATTACTTTACAGATGAGAAAAACGTATTTTAAGTTCTGAATGTATATGTAAACATAACAACCCAGCCAACAATTTGGTAGGTATTTCAAAAGATATACGTACGTCTATGTCGACACAAATCATCGTACATGACGTTAGAAAAAAGCATATACCTACCAAAAGTGGAGGCAATATACGTACATGTTTTCGTTATTTTCTGGTTTACGGCATCGACAACATCATATGTGATGTCATTCACGATGTTAGAAATACTTTGGTACTTTATGTCGCATTGGCGTCGTTACATTAAAGGATTCGATTCATGCGCATTTACGATGATGGGAGGATTGACAGTTCCATCCACACTTTATGCGATGTGTGTTTTACCCTTTTACGACTTGAAGCGATATGATGATAAATTGGCGATTTAAGTCACCCTTTATGCGAGATGTTTTGTATTCTTGTATGACTCGAAGCAATCTGACGATGGAATGTCGATTTATGTCACCTTTTATGCGAGATGTGTTGCAGTCTAATACGATGTTCAGAGATTTTAACATCGATTGACAACTTAAGTCACATGTTATAAGATGTGTGTTGTAAGCTTGTACGATATGATGCAATTTGACATTTGATGGACTCTTTAAACGATATTTTATGTGAGTTGGGATGTACTCATGTACGATTTGTATCATAAAACGATTTTGCGGACCATTTTATGTAGCATGTTATGTGTAATATTGTGATTGAAGTACGACGCTAGGAAGAAATAAAATTAATTGATGATTTTAACTGATTTTTATTACAACTAACATTGAAATGCACTACATATATTTTCGTGGGTACCGCAACCGGGCATTGTCCCGCTCGCTACTTTCCTAACTTCCACCGCCTCCATGCCTCCCTCAGGATCTTTGACGCCTCTTTCTTCCGGGTTTACAGCAGAAATTGCCGGGCTACAATTCTGTCCGTGAACATTCCTTGATACTCGCAATATGCACATGCAAATCGCCGGGTAATTATCCGGCGGGTTTTTTTTATCTGAGCCTAGTAGGGGAGAGTAATCCTGTTATTTTTGAAAGGAAAATGTTAGTGAGGTTTCTGTCCACCGTTGTTTTTCCAAAACTTACCTTTATTATCTTTTTTCATCCGTTTGCTTGTTTGCTTTAGTCGTCAACTTTCACAAAATTCAAATGCTGATACAAAATTGCAAGCACGATCGCAAAATTGCACATCCACTGAACACGATTTATCACGATGAAGTTTTCATATCATGATGAGATGTGGACGAACGCTAAGTATCTGTTAATACGAATCTGATTTGATCGCATTAAATATATTTATATCGTGGGTAAAGTGACCGATTATACGATTATAATTATACTTGTTATAATATTTGTAGCTATATCTGAAAGACACGGTGTTAATTTGCCTACTAATGTGACATTCTAGTAAACATACAACGTGCTTGCTTACGTAGTATTCTTTACGAATTTATTCGAAGTCATTTACGATTTCGATTCGAAAGTAATTTGTGTACCAATAAAATGCTTCTTAAGAAATCTTATGCGATCGTTATAAGATTTCATTTGACATCGGCGGAACTAAATACGACTTCATCCAACATATCGTAACTAAGTCGTATTTAATTGGGAAGTTGCCTCTTCTACGATGAATAAACGATATGGTCAAATGGTAAGTGTACATATTTACGATTCCGATTTCAGTAGCATCTATATACGAGTTCGACGATGATTTCTTTTACGATTTCATGTTGGCTGGGAATATAGGTAGCCCAAGATACTCCACAAAATGTGTCCCACGATTCCCTACCAGCTATGATTTGCATGTTTGCGTTTATTGCTATTTATTGATATTTCATCAAAAATTCCTTTTTCACGTGAAAGAAATTATCGTTATGAACTTTAGGTTCCCCATCGATGCAATTAGCGGGTGCTTGTTTAATTATGTATGTAATTTTTTTAAGCTTGGCTTAAGATGCGTATTTAAGTCAACAACATAATGAAAAATATACTTACGCAAAGCGACGGCGATGACAGTTGGATTGAGATTTTTATCTCAACACACATCCGAGATATTCACGGTGGCCCACGATACCCCAAAAATAGGCAAAAAAGATAAATATGACAAAAAACAAAAATAATAGAAATGACAAATTACGAAATTGCAAAACTTAAAAGTAACTGCTGCATAAACAAGGATAAATTTAAGTTCGGCTGCCGAGCTTAGTATTGGGTATGCCTATCAGAACTTAGTTTTGCGATTGCCCAGTCGAACTCAAAGTTGAGGGCTGCCACTGAGGTACTGTTTTGAACCAAAACATTATGAGTTTAAAAAAAGGAGCGTGAATACTCTTATGTTTGTAAACAAACTCATATACACTGAACTTCGAAAATAACCAAACTTGAGAACTTTCCCCGCCAACCCGAATGAAACTCCCTCCCTACAGGTTTGGCTATTGGAGGCATAACCCAAAGTTCAGCTCTTAAAGGAGAACTCATCCCCCAAAATCTGATACCGCAATAAAATGGAAATAAAAAAAAAAAAAATACTGCAGGTACGGGAATCACACCCATACCTGCAATGGCTCTCCGATTACCTTCTCAGGATGCTAACCGCCCGACCACCGGAGAGTTGTTGAGAGAGGCAGCTACATCATTGTATATGCGAGACTTTCTGCGAATGAAGCGGGAATAAAAGTTATCCCCCAAAAAAAACAGTTCTTCGCTTTGAACTTACCCCCCCCCCCCCCCCCCCAAACCAAAATCTGCCACGATGGAGGTAACAGAATCAGATGCGCTTACAACAAAAATCCCCCAAAAAACAGTTCTCCACTTGAAGGACAAGTTTGGCGTATTGGCGAAGGCTGTGATTTTTTCACAAACTTAAGTTGTCAATCTAGAACTCGAGTTTGGCGGGTGGCAGTTCTCAAGTTTGGGTATTTTCGATTTTCAGTGTAGCGCCCGCTCACTCCTCACCTACTTACTGTGAAAGTCGGAGAACCTTGTGTTTCTAAAAACCTTGTTCAGGACGGTCTTTCGAAAATCAGGACAAATCCTGATTTATCAGGACACCTGGCCCCTCTGCAGTCAAAGTCGAACAAACGCTTCAAAAAATACATTTTTTACCGTTTCCAAGGCAATGAGAGGGAACACTACAGAGAGAGACAAAAAAAACTCAACGATTATTTGAATCTGATGGCGAATGGCGTCACTCGCATATTGTTATCCACGTTAACTATTTATTTTGGTTTTGACACAACACTAAAGCTAAAACCGCAAACCAGCACACTTTCAGCTTAGAACATCATTTTCACTATGCTTTTCTTTCAAACTTGTATCCAAATTTCCAGATACTTTAATTTGCACCAACAAAATTTTATTTCCCGCATCATCCGGGAGAACCACATCCAGCGAGCGAGTCGAAAACCGCGAATACCAAGCCAAATACCCACTCGTCGTTGGTTTGGGAGACGTGAGAGAGAGTCGATTCGAGACACGGACTCACTGAAGCACGGACACGAGCGAGAGCATAATCCAACCATCAGAGAGAAAACCGCACGGAGAATCGGAGAATAGAAATTATGGTTGCCATAAGTACAGATTTATTCAGAACTTATAACAGTTACTTGAAAATTTAAAGATTATTATTTATTTTTGCATTGGTAATGGTTCTTAATGACAATTAATCTTATCAGAAAACATGAAGATTTTCCAAAGTTTGCTGAAGACTACCAAGCCGGCTGGCACTTTCCTTTTTTCAATGGAGAATGCATCATCGCTAATCCTAGCCAAAGTGTGTATGTATGTGTTCTAATAACCTTGGTCCTATATATATATATACACACCTTGGTACTAAGGGTCCTAACAGTCAAGGTATTTGTATACACGAGGTTCTCCGACTTTCACATGTGAATAGGCGAGAACAAGGTGGGTATATATTCAGGAGGTGTTCCCGAATAACGAATTCCCGATTCAGCCATTTTGGCTATGTAGGCTTACAACTATACAGAACTCATGAAGTTTGTTTACCAACAAACCACAGAAAAGCTGAGCAAAAAATAAACAAACTCATTGAGAGCCCCGCTCACTTCTCGCCTACTTACTGTGAAAGTCGGAAAACCTAGTGTATCTAAGAACCTTGGGCGAGAAGTGAGCAGGGCTCTCAATGAGTTTGTTTACAAACATAAGACTAAATAATCTGAGCATTTCTGTGGTTTGTTGTAAACAAACTTCATGAGTTCCGCATAGTTGCATAGCCTGAATAGCCAAAATGGTTGAATCGGGAATTCGATATTCGGTAGCACCTCCTGTATGTACACACCTTGCTAACAGTTTTCGACACACTTTTCTGGCAACTCTGCGCTAACGGATTTCCTATAACAGTGATGCCGTATTTTTTCAATTGTAAAATTACCTGAAACAAAAGAAGAAAACACTTGGCCTGTATGTGTAAACTAACAGCCAATAATCTAAAAATATTTAAGGCTTAAAAAGCTTTTTAATTTCTTAGATTGAGAATTCATCTTTTTCGGAACGAAACGGTTCAAAAAAAACACGTTAGATTTTGGTTTCATTAAAAAACTTAAAATTCAAGTTTCGAAAAATCTGCTTTCACTGGCGTCGCTAACGCTAACGCAAACTCTTTCGATCTGTCAAACTGGGAGTGTTTTGCTTTCGCGACCTGTCGTCGTTTGCGTTAATGAAAAAACTTTGAAGAGTGCAAATTACTTTAAAAAAAACCCGATTTAACGCGTTATTTGTCCGTGCTACGTATATTCCGAATGTCCGTCTGGTACTGCTGGTCACTGTGACAATAATTGTTTTCACTTCTCGAATGCGCAACTACACGTATTCGGAATTCTTTTTCGGGTTTCAATTTTGTGTGGTAAAGGAAACCCTCGGGTAACCTGGAGGGGAGCTGAAGAGGGTGAGGCGTGTACAGATATAATAGAAGAAAGTTGTCCATCAAGAGGGAGGGTGCCTGTTTTGGTGATAGTGGGACAAGTAGTTGTCCTTTCCATAAGCTGGAGTCGAAACTCGCCGATTAGACAGCGAAACAATTTCATTCATAGGGAAGACGAATGCCGCAACCGGATCATCGGGATCGTGACATCGAAGGCAACAATATGACGATGAATGACGATGGGAACGGTGCCAACAGTAACTCGCTGGGAGTAACGACGACATCCAACAATAATCCGCTTTTGACGACCAATACGACGACTACGGCAGCTGCTGCGAATGGCAACAATGGAGGAACTAATCCGGGCAACAACAATGGAAACAACAAGCTAAACAACCTAGATAAACGACCATCCATAGGGGCCAACAACAATGGCAATAACGAATCATCCACAACAGCTGCTGTTGCCGCGGCAGGTTCTCGGTTCATTATTCCAAAGACGAACGAAATCGAGACACTTCCGCCCTTGAAGGATGCCACCCTTGCGTCGGAGCGAGAAGAGCTGTTCATCAAAAAAATCCGCCAGTGTGGTGTTCTGTTCGACTTTTCCGAACCCTTGAATGACCTTAAGTATAAGGAAATCAAGCGATGCGCACTGCAGGAGATGGTGGAATTCGTTGGGACACAACATCAGATCATAACCGAACCGATCTATCCGGAAGCGTTCCAGATGTTTGCGGTCAATTTGTTCCGCACGCTGCCTCCGTCTTCGAATCCCAATGGGGCTGAATTCGATCCCGAGGAAGATGAACCGACGTTGGAAGCAAGCTGGCCACATCTGCAGTTCGTTTACGAACTGTTTCTCAGGTAAACGTGGAAAGACTATTGCAAGAATGGTACTGATTCTTAAATATAGAGTACACAAAGTCTTAAACATAGAGAATTTGCATCTTGAACAAAACATCGAATTGAGGGATATAATTCAAGGGATAATCATGTTGAAAATTAGATTCAGATAAAATATTTCAAATTAATGGAATTGCTTGTTAATTTTAGAATTGATTTTCAAAATGCTCGTTGATTATTATATGGATTCGATAGCATTATTTCTATTAATTGGGTAGAACTTTATTCAGCAAATTTAATACCAAATGTATTTTCTTGTAAAACTATTCATCCATAACTATCCGACTGCTTCCAGGTTCCTTGAATCGCAAGACTTCCAGCCGAGCGTGGCAAAACGCTACATAGATCACGGTTTCATTTTGAATCTATTGGAGCTTTTCGATTCGGAAGATCCGCGTGAACGTGATTTTCTGAAGACAGTGCTGCATCGGGTGTATGGCAAGTTTCTCGGCCTTCGTGCGTTCATACGCAAGCAAATCAATAACATTTTCTACAAGTTTATCTACGAAACGGAACATCATAACGGAATAGCCGAGCTTTTGGAGATTCTTGGAAGTATTATTAACGGTTTCGCTTTGCCACTTAAGGAGGAGCACAAGCAGTTTCTGCTCAAGGTTCTACTACCATTACATAAGGTGAAAAGTTTGTCCGTCTACCATCCGCAGCTGGCTTACTGCGTGGTACAATTTTTGGAAAAAGATCCCAGCCTGACACAGCCCGTCATCAAATGCCTTCTAAAGTTCTGGCCAAAAACGCACAGTCCAAAAGAGGTGATGTTTCTGAACGAACTGGAGGAGATTCTGGATGTTATCGAGCCGGCCGAATTTCAAAAAGTGATGGAACCCTTGTTCCGCCAGATTGCAAAGTGTGTGGCCAGTCCACACTTCCAGGTGGCCGAGAGAGCACTCTATTACTGGAACAATGAATACATAATGTCATTGATTTCGGAAAATTCCAAGGTTATTCTGCCCATTATGCTACCGGCCCTGAACAGCAACAGCAAAAATCACTGGAACAAAACCATCCATGGACTTATCTACAACGCGATAAAGCTGTTCATGGAGATGAATCAGATGCTGTTCGACGAATGTCACCGAAAATACACGGCAGAACAACAGAACGAGAAGGAAAAACTTAGCCGACGGGAGGAACTTTGGCAGCAAGTGGAGAATCTCGCCCGACAACATCCGACGTATTCAAAGTTCGCTGAAGATGATGGAGTTATACGGTCTACTAATAACGCTGGTGCTTCTCTGTCGGGCGAGCTGGTCCTCGCGTTCGGTGGCAGCAGTCCCAAATCGCCGGCAACGACAGGACTCCAGCACAACACCTAAAAGCACCAGAACCGGGTATGTCTTTAACTCTCAGCTGTGGAATACAAAAACACATGCACTGTTCTTTTTTAGCAAGTACCTTTTTTCATACACGAACGAGCAAATGTGGAACATATTAAAATTAGCAAACATTTTTTGAGATGCGCCGTGCTGGACAACGTTTTTAACATTTGAATACGCTACCTGTAGGAAGAAAAATAATTACACAAAAAAATAGAAGCTGAGCGCTGTTGAAATTATATATTATACTATACTTATTGAAGAAGAAGAAAGAGAAAAAAAATGTTGCATTACCCCAGAAATAAACTTGCATGTTGTTACACGGATAATTAAAAAAAAAAAGCAGAAAAAGGTGAACAATAACAGCATAGGGCGACAGTTGTTTTGCTTGGCGTGGATTATTTTGCATTTTTAATGACATTAAACATTGAATTACAAACTTTACTTTTTTTGTTGTTTAAATCTGTTCTGCAGTTCGTTCGATGTGACACTGAACGCCCATTTTATTAGTTGACGAGCGTTAAAGGGAGGTCATCATGTTCGTAAACCAAATGTTGGTAAAATTGATTTCAACATGATAAAAAAATCTCATCTCTTGACAATTGCTTCAGATTGAAACATAGTTTCGCGTTTCGCGGAGAAATTTGACCAGTTGGTGCAACGTGTATTTTGTATGTTGCTCATGTGTTGAAGCCCGCTTAAAGAGATTAGAAACACTTACAAATTGTGGTAGCTAAACTAGTTGGAAAATACAGACAGAAATGAAAAAAACTGCTTAAAGTGGTTTTCGCAGTAACGAACGACCGAATGGTTCAAATTTCTTGTATAAAATAGTGACAACGATAAAATGGGCATTCCTTTTGTTGTAGCATGCAATCTGTAAGAACAATTTTTCAAATAGTAGCGCCCTGAAAGAAAAGAAGCTATTATAAAACTAACGATACCACTCTTATTACTCTTTAAGACACAAGACTTTACCTGTACTATTACTCTTATTACGAGATAAAACATAAGCAGCGCAAAAGCAAGCAAACTCTGTTGTGCAAATGCAATTTGCAACGATTTATATAACAAAGGATAAAGATAATGCAAAGCCACGCAAGGAGACACAACACAAGCAATGACTTGCGTAGTTTCATGTCAGAATAGTCCTTTCGAAGGACACAACAAAAAAGTTATAATGCTTAATCTATGGGACTAGAGTAAATTCTATATAATTTTCTTTTCTATGCAACTCTGTACTCGTGGAAAACACAAAACTACAAGGACGGAAGTAAAAATAATGAATGAAAGTCTAAGATTGCTGTAACTACTATTGTTTCTCATTTTTTTGGAACAAATTCAACACACACACAAATTAATAATACCTACTATTCCAAATATGCCCAGAAGGTTAGGTTAAAACACATTATGAAACTTTAAAAAAGGAAGCGACAAACTTCTTCCCGACAAGAAAACAGAAAACTCACACACAACACAAAACACTACCCTAAAAAAATCAAAAACACACGTCACAACTGTCGAGTGTTGGCCGCTGCCTGAAAATAACGAAAATACACGATCGTGGGGGAAATCGAAGGGATGAAACAAGTGTACGATTATTAGTGTCCTCCATGTACTAATACTAACTGTAAAATAAAAACAATTAATACAGGACCGGAAAAGCAACATAAAGAGCACAAGAGCATATTATAGAACGAATGTAATCGACTTTGGCAGGAATGACAGCAATCAGCAGCAACAAAATTATGATTGTTAGTTTTTTCACTAATAAAACGGCGCTGAGAACGGCTAAAAAATGTAGTTCTTTGTATAATTTGTTTTCTTAACCAAATGGGGGTAGAATGACAGCAGATGGGTCGTGATTTGGTTGTTTTATCACCAAACTAAGAAAAAAGTTAACAAATTTTGAAATAAAAATTCGATTTTAAAAAAACCTTGATAAGTGAAATTAAACTTAAACTTAATTTTATAATTTTAACATTCTTTTGCTATATATAAGGGTATTCCATCATTTATTAAACCAACCAATAAGTTAGAAGCTACATGTTACTCATATTCAATATTTTGTTTTTAAGATCATGACAACGAAAAATTTAAAAGTGGACTGCAAGGTCGACGTAATTTGATAAATTTTGGCATCATTACACCATTTTCTAAAATAGCAGTTTTCAAACTTTTTCTAAATCTCATTTTCTAAGATGTATATTAATAAAACTTTCTCTGAATTTTTATAAAATTAGTGCAAGATTTTTGCAATAAAATTATGTGTAACAGTTCGGTATTTATTAGACCTCCCATCTGTCGATCACATTAGACCGGTTCAAAACAGTGGCGAGAAAAGAATTCGTGTACCACTCAGGATCCCAGATAGTGGTACGAAGGCGAGTTCTTCGAGTCGTCCGGAAATGCAAAGGAGAAGGAAGCAGTCTCGGCGAGAGGAAGCGCCTCACGCGATCGTATTGCCTTGCCCGTGTCGGCAGGGTGCACCGGCCTTTTTTGTAAAACATGGTACGGATCGAAGCCCCTTGGATCGCAGAGGGCGTCGTCTAGCAGGATAGCTGCAAAATCCGGTAGTTCAGTGGTCGAATACTAAACTGAAACACTTGAAGCTTCCACACGCCAGCAGCACCAGCAGCTTTAGGATGTCCGGTGCCCGAGCTTGCTGGTAAACATCAACTCATCATCACAACCAACAACCCGGCGGTAGAAGGATAATGGCGTTGAGCAAGTAAAACCGACAACAAGAAGCTGAACATTTTGTGCAGCGTGCGTCAGATGATGACCGAACATGTGAGTTTTTCCTTTGCTATGATTTACTAAATACATGCGGAATTCTAAACTGCCTTGTTGTGGCCAAACTTGCACTTGTGCGGAGTTATGTAGTTCGTAATTAGAAAATTCAGCACATCTACGTTCACAAGAAAGGCAATTTCATACCTATTCTAGTCAAGTTATTACATTGGCACAGCGAAGCTTAACATAAATATGAAACTTAAATAGAAATGTGCTTTCTGAAGTTTCATTAGTCAGCACAAACTATTTTTTTTTTTCGTTTTGATAGTGGGTGGTAAAATTGGCAAAATGAATTAACTAAAAAAACGCAGAACGTATTAATCGTCTAGATTGCAGTCTTTATTGATTTAAAATTCGAACGGTTGAAGTTGAAATACGAATACAGCTAACACATTGCTGCTAAAATTGCAGCACGTAATGCATTGAGAAACATAAAACACAAAAAATAAAAACGTAAAAGATTGCGCTAGTGCTGATCCTATAGGTATTAATCACAATGGGAAACCACTAGCTCAGGGATAGCTATCGAATGCTTTGCTTCAGTAAACTTGGTTTCTCTCGGGTAGCAGATTTTTCTTTTTTCGTCAGTAGCGGATCCGGCTGGAAGCAGTTCCACAGTCTAAGCGTTTCATCCGCGCCAGCGCTCATCACAGTGCTTCCGTCCGGAGACATAGCTATCTGCAGTACGCGTCCCGTGTGACCGAGCAAATCGATTTGTTTAGTCATCGATGGATACTTCCATACAGTGAGCTGATTGTTCACGTAACCGTGAGCCGAGATGAGTTCTTTGTAGTTCTTCGAAAAAAGCAAACCACAAACTTGAGACTTAGTGTCTACAGAGTTGATGATTTGACCATTGTTAACATTCCAAAATTTAATGCAGCGATCCGCAGTTCCCCCACCACTGGCCAAAACGTGAGGCTGCCACGGGCACCAGGCAAGTGCCCGGACGGCTGCCTGGTGCTGATTGAACGCAAAAATGGGATCAGCATTTGTGTGAGTAGCTCCGTTGGCTGCACTCCAAACGTGCACCATATTGTCGTTCCCTCCGCTGGCCAGATATTTCCCATCGGTTGACCATTTCAATCCGCACACCTCTTGAGTATGGCTACGAAGAACTGCGACGCTGTGATCACGAGATCGCACATCATGATTTATGATAGAAGCGTCCCGGCTGCCCGAACAAACAATATAGGAATTCCATGCAAGTACCCCAACGCGCCCCACGTGACCGTCCATCACACGGAGACGTTTCATATGTTCACAGTCCCACAGTTCTACCGTTCCAGTACTGGTTCCCACTGCGAGGATATGGCCTTCCTAAAAGCAAAATGAAATGTTTAACAGTTGGGAGATAATTGATGTACACATATACATTTTCAACGCGTTTATACTCACCTGGATCCAACCCAAGGCACATGCATGGTCGCTGCCTTCATTCTCATACAAGATTTCAATGTTACCGGTTGCAGCATTCCAAAGATAAACGGAAGACCCTAGCGCTACGGCGACAACATTATCGCCACTCCAGTCCATCAGGTTCAAATAATAATCGTTGATGATGTCCGGGGCGTCCAAAATTCTCTCCGGGGCGTTCGGAATAAAACGGGATCCACTTTTTGTGGACATGGGTGTTTTGACCGAATAAACCACTTTGAGAGGATTCATGTGTCCATCTGGCGCTGCTGGAGCTTTGACTTGGTACGATAGTACCCGTTTCCGGCTAATATCACATCCTTTCATGGCTTCCGACAGAATCTTGATTCGCTCGGAGTTTCGTGGACTGCCACTTCCCTGGGCCTCTTCACCGCCACTTCCCCCCTCCTGCTCTTGGGTCTCCTTCTTAGCTTCGCTTTGTTTCACAATAAAGTGCCCCAAATCGAAGTCCGTCGTTGCTCGGTTCGGAATGAAACGATCTCCCCCGGATGGTAGCTTTTGGCTGGGCGTTTGACCCTTTGTCGTTTTTCCCGGGGATGTTTTCGATCCGGAACCGCTATGCTTTTTGGGCGTTTTACCTGCACAGGAATTTATAGTTGAACGATCATTATTCAAAAAAATTGAAGATAATTTAAACTGCAAAACTATACGAACTACATATTTTTCAAAAAAAAACTTGTTAGTTGACCGGCATGCATACTAATTTGTTCAATTTTTTTTTCTATTTCTGTGCTTTCGTCCGTTCGAATATCGTTAACCTAGCAAAGTGTTGGGTTCGTCTTTTTTTATGGTTAGCTATAATAAAAACAATCCACTCACCGCTAAGCGTTCCGGCAGGTATCTGCTGTTGGCTGTTGCTGAAGGACATGGACAGCTTGTGCCGGGAGGTGTTCATCGATCCGGTGGCATTGAAACTGGTGGACGCGGCTGACATGTCCAGCTTCTTCTGCCATCGGGGCGCGGGGCCTTTCGTCAGTTCCCCGTCCATGGTGAGGATATTATTGAGCTCGTTGATGTAGTTAAACTGGGCCATCGGAACTTTTCCTGTCAAAATAAATAACCGTTCTAGAATTACCTATAGTTTGGCAGTACCTGGCCTTTAAGGGTACCCACTAGTTAAATTCGATGACCTGAAGAAATTTGAAAAAAGAATCAATTTTAACTAGCCGTTTCAGCCCAACGATCAAAAGAATGCTGCAGCGCGGATTTAAACGCTTCGAAGGGTGCCAGTTTAATTATTTTATTATTATTTAATTATATTATTTTATTGACTTTACCTGGAGGCAAGGTTGCCAAGTCCATTTTGTTCTTAATTTTTTACACTCAGAGAAAAAGTTTTTGTTTTTATTTTCAGATTGATAACAATTATTTATTAAACTATAGTTGAAATTTTTGAATCTATATTGTGCAAAGTGAGGCTGATCGTGGAAATGACCTCCATCTTTTTACTTCAAATATTGTCTGTGACCTTCCTCTAACCCCGCGTTAAAACGTGACTATCTTTGCCAAATTTCGTTTATAGAATGATCTCTCCCTTGTTGTTGTTGTTGCATGCACGCTTCACTTTAAAACCGTCCCTTTGTCAATACACGAACGGAAATTAAGCTTCAATTTTGAATTGTAAATAATAGTTTGTTAAACCCTTTTACTTAAATTCCAGATATTTCCACATTTGCTTATTTTTCATTATTATTAAAACATTCGAAATCATTTTAACTGTAAATCAGCTCTCATTTCCTTACTAACCCTTGCTATAACTACCACATTCGCCTTCTCCTGTACTCTAATCAAAACTTTTTGTTGATTCTTCTTACTATAGTGACGAAATATAATGAAAAAGGATCGTAGAAGTATTTAACCGGCAGGAAGAGTAAAATAAGCTCAAACGATTTTATCTTTCACCTTTTCAATGAAAAAGCTATTGTTTTTTTTTTTTTATTTCCAGGAAATGTTTATTATCGCCTATATTTAAATCAGCAGTGCTCTTAAAAGTTGTTATTTTTTCAATCATTTATAATTTGCCGTTATTTTAAGGTTTTTTTTTTAAGTAGCGATCGATTGTTGTGTTTATTAGATTCATGATTTCTAGCATGAATTGAAATGAACATGACCCCTCGCATATTTTCTTTTGATTGATTTCTTTGATCAACGTTATGTACCATTCAACTCTTTGTTCGACGCTTTTCATCATTTCACTCTTTATTTAACGTTTTTCATTATTGTATTTCATTTCATAACTCAATCATGATCCGATTCATCACGCATCAATCGAACTGAACTGAACCTCTCGCAAGTTGTTTTTTTTTGCATTCTTTATTGATTTTCACTACAAACATTCAACCTTAAATTCAACGCCTTTCTTATCATTCAACTCTTTATTAAACTTTTTTTTTTCTTTAATTTTATTTTCTAACTCAATTTGATCAGTGACTCAAAAAAAATTTTTTTTTTTAGCTTTCTTTATTCTATGCATTTTGCCATTCAGCTTTTTATTCGACTCTTTCTTATCATTCAATTCTTTATTCGACATTTTTCATCTTTGCATTTTATTATATAATCCATAACCCATCACTTGACCTGTCACAAGTTGTCTTTTGATTGCTATTTATCATTGCATATCATATCATAACTCAATCATAATCCGATTCATGACCTCTCGCATGAATCGAACAGAACTTGACCTCTCGCAAGTTGTCTTTTGATTGTTATCTATCATTGCATATCATTTCATAATTCAATCATAATCCGATTCATGACCTCTCGCATGAATCGAACTGAACTTGACCTCTCGCAAGTTGTCTTTTGATTGTTTTTTATCATTGCATGTCATTTCGTAATTCAATCATAATCCGATTCATGACCTCTCGCATGAATCGAACTGAACTTGACCTCTCGCAAGTTGTCTTTTGATTGTTATTTATCATTGCATATCATTTCATAATTCAATCATAATCCGATTCATGACCTCTCGCATGAATCGAACTGAACTTGACCTCTCGCAAGTTGTCTTTTGATTGTTATTCATCATTGCATATCATTTGATTATCAGTCATAATCCGATTCATGACCTCTCGCATGAATCGATCTGAACTTGACCTCTCGCAAGTTGTCTTTTGATTGCTTATTTATTCAACGCATTTCATCATTCCACTCTATATTCAACATTTTCCATCATTGCATTTCATAACTAAATCATTACTCGATTCATGACTTTTCGAATGAATTTATTGCTTCCTTTATTCCACATTATTCATCGTAGCATCTCAAAAAATAACTCATTCTAGTTAAATTTTTCGAAACGAGTTTTATTTTAATTATTATTCTATTCATGCATGTTGGACATGCAAATTTTCACGTCATCTTGGTTTCCCTAATTAACTGTCAAGTGATAAACCGTCATCCAATCCGTGATCAACCAAACCCTTAATTAGATAATAGTCATTTGACCAACATAACCTCAACCTCTCTAATAAGTGACTGAAACGTACTTTTAGTGAACCTTTGACTTCCTTCTTTTCTTATTTTTTTTTTTAATCAGATGACTTCATCGAAACGCCCTACTTTGGTTTAATCCGTTGCCCGTGAAAAAGACTCTCGAAGTTTTATTGTTAAACAGATAAACGATCTGAAAATCTGTCTGACATTCAATGCACAGCTAGTTGTACCGAGTGTATTCCTTTCAACTTTGTGTAAGTAAGAAAAGGGTCGTTAAAGTTATTTTACCTTGATGTAATGTAATGTACATTGCAAAAGATTCATTCAATAATCGAAGAGAGATCAGTTATTATAATTGTAATTTCAATTTAATACAATTTCATCATACACATTGACGACGTGGTCACCTTCATTCATGATGATCAAAATTCCAAGAGGCATGTTTGCAAAAGTGATTCTCTTATTCCTTGCTGATTAGGTTCAACATCACTTATAAGTACCGCATTTAAGAAGTTTGATAACAGAGTTATCGATAAAAATATTTTAATCTAAATTTTTTTTTTTTTAAGACGCACCTGTTAGGTAGATCGTTTTGCTTGCTGTGCCTGTGACGTCCTATCAAATCAAATTGCTTTGTTCACACAAGAGATATTTGCTCCTATTCCCCTTCAGTTTATTTTAAGAAACAAACCATTTGTTGCTACCCCTAGTATTCGACAACCTTAGTGGCGTGATTACCGATCGACCGATTATAAGTTTGTTACTTAGTCGGTTTAAATAATAATCACATACATTAATCTACATTTCTCAAGTTCGGATAGTGGTTCGTAGTATCACTCTGCTTTAGTTAGAGTTTACTTTTTTTAAGAAAGACCTCCTCAGGGCATTCTGAGCATCATTTCTCAATCAACTTCTAAATATTCACCAAATTTTATTTTTATCAGGTTGAAAAACTTGAAATTAAGAGAAATTGACCTAAAAATAAAAATATTTAAACCAGAATTGGTTGAAACAGGTACATACCAATATTATCATTTTCTTCAACAGACAGTTCCTGATAGAACTGTGGCAGTAGTGCTCGAACCCGACATTAAGGAAAGTACCGATGTTTTCAAAACTTCCGCACTATAACTAATCAGATTGTTTGGTGTAAATGTTTCTCCTGCATCGCGTTAAATCGCATTATCACAAACGTAAAACGTAAAACCTGCAAAGAGAATCGATGCGACGAATTTTGATCACTATCGTCCTAAATGGTTTTAGCATTAAGTGCGTAGACTTACCGCTACATGCAAATATCCATTTCCATATCTTTTAAGCTTCTATCCATTTTCAATTTTCTGTATATGTGAACGGAGGTAGTAATTAAATAGGGAAAGAATAACTCTACGCCCGCATAAATGAGGATGGTAATGAAACGATTTTAGAAACAGTCAAACGACGATTCAACGAAGTGTAAAAAACATTTAGCAAACAATTATTTAAATTGTAAAATACATTCCATGAATCGTGAATTCCAAATTGATTGTATTTTGAATATGTCGTTAGGTTATGTAACTGTTAAAAACTGTTAAACCACTTATATGGAGGAACTCTTCTACAAACAGTTTGTTTACAGTTGATGAAACACAATCAGATAAAGTTATCAGCTTATCGAACTATTGTGGTTGCTGTTATAATAGAAAACGGCTAAAACGATTTCATATAACGTTCTTCCAACGCTTCGCTTACACCAACCAGAACAATAAAAAACATAATACAAATCGTTTGCTTTTTATAAACTGTTTTTCAAACCGTTTGCTAGTAAATCTTAACCGTTTAAAACTGTTACAAAACTACTAGAGAAATGGTTATGTATACGGTACCACAGACAGTCATCAAAGGACCCAAGTACGTTTCTAGTAAAGGTAATATGCCATTTTGTTTTTTTCATTTATTAGTCAGGACATAATTTTTAATACATATTTTCACTTGATGATTCTTATGAATATCAATATTCTTCTTGGGAACAGACGGTTTTTGCTCGTCCTGCAGGTTTCTCTCGGTGGCTGCTTTAAAACCGGCTCCATAACTGGACTATTTTACACCTTCCGTAGTGGACTGCTCTGCAGCAGGTAGCTCAGTACAGCCGTTCAGAATCTGTACTCTGTAGTCACTGTAATACAACAAAAAACAATTAAAAACCACTTCAGCTTCACGCAGTCGTTAAAACTAAACAAAAAACAACTTCACCCACCTGAAAAACAACCGCAACTTCTGCTACTTCAGATTCCTGGCGTAGATTTTCCACCTCCCAGTATGTTGGAAGTTTGGAAGGATGAAGCAGCGACACCGTCCAGTAAGCCAAAAGACCGAATTGGCTGTTGAATAGGGAAACAAAATCCGGTAAAGTCGGCCACGGACCACGATCGCGAACAAATTTATTTTCGTACTTCCGAACGAATCAAGCACGCAACTTCTTCGTAGGCATGTTTGTTTTTATCGTTTTCATCTCGTTTTGGAAGTGTTGTCGATTTTCCATATAATTATTTTTATTTTCCCAAATGTGCTGAGTCGAGATAATCCATTTATTTTTTTTTAAATTTCTCTATTCAAAACGGTTCATACTTTAAAATTTTTCATGTTCATGATGTTTTTTTTAAATGAAATAATTATTAATTAAAAAACAGTCGCACAAACCAAAATTGAAAATTCATTCAAGTTTAAAACTCAATTGTATTTGTGAAATAAATCATGAGAATATTTTGTTTTTTTTTTCCCGAGCAAAACTACCGCAGGTCCTTATAAGGATTAACAAAAACCTCATATAAAAATGAAAAAGTTATTAAATATATTCCCTGCATTTCACAGAAATTGCAATGTGTCGTACACAGAAAAGCAAAAGTAATTACGAAAGTTAATTACCGTTAGTATCTTTCGATAATTATTAATAATTAGAGCACTAAGGGCACTATATTCTTTGAGGAAGAATATTTCAAAATTTTAAGATTATAGGAAGATCATAAGAAAATGATGGTGTGTTGAAACGAGCGGAGGGTGATTTTAAAGTTGCACATCACATTTCATTTTTGTTCAGTTCGGTGACACCATTTTAAATTCAATTCAGCAAAATTAATACTATTATTTAAAGAAATTTTCATAAACTCATAAATATGTTTTTTTATTTGCTAAACCATCTGGCATCTTTGTCTCGCGTTTCGGTCACTTTTTTACATGAGTGTGACATAAGCCATGGACGGTACGGGTAACGGTTTGAGATCATTTTTACGATTAGAAAAAATATTAAAGTGAATCGTTCAAACCGTTCATTCACCGTTTCAGATACCATCACTTTTCACATGAACGTTCATGTTTCGTTCTTATTGTAGTCGAAGTAAAGTCAAACATAATAACAACGTTTACAGGGACATTCACTTTTTCTGGAGGAGTAGATGAATCGTATGGACTGTTTGAGATATGGTCTTTTTGTATGCGGGCGTTCCTTTCTTTTCATTTTCAAAAACATAATTGATTGTAAACAGAAAAAAACCACCAAACACTCCAGTAGATGGATTCTGGTAACTGGTATCATTTGTACACCGAGATAAAAAGAATGGTTTTTTTTTAATTCGCGTATAAATTTTAGAAACTTACTAATAAAGTAGCGTTTTTTTTTTAATTTTTATGTGCTTGTTTTACAACCTTTCATTGTAGTCCTTTTTTAAAAAAGTGTTATTTAGTCATATATATATTTTTAATGCAAGCGATGTTTAGACTGAACATTAAAATCATGGTTTTCATGATTTTTTTAACATGGAACTAAATTGTTTTATTTTTCGATAGATGTAAGTTTCTAATAGCTAAATTCTATTTTGATAATTCACAAGCCTGTATTTGATCGGTTGAGTTAATCACGATAAAGGCCACTCGAAACAATTCTCCTGGGTATTATTTGGATTCATGTACTTCTTAAACGGATGAGTATAAATTTTGCTTTTGTTTCGCATCTCATGTAAATAATATTAGTTTTTTTTTTTACAGTGCATAATTTGGTTGGAGATGGATTCGAAGTATGAAATTCGATGAATTCACTCGCACACACAAACATCAACATTCTCAATTTGATTCCAATGTTTACATTGAAAGAGTGTGGATGCTCGTTTTTTCAATTTGGATTTTTGGCTATTTTAAACTGTTGTATTGTCATTATTATTAAGAAGAACTGTGATAATTTTAGCGATAAATTCACAAGTATACCTTCTGTGATAAATAAGTGACCGTACTAAGATGAGTGGCGAGGATGCTGCTCCAGATGGAGCAGCATCAGTACTTAACCTCAATCAACCGACACTAAATCCAGGACAAGAAAGGATGGAAGAAGACATGGAAACAACTAGCAGAGGAAAGGATCACGTCGACGCAGCAAGTAGAAAAACATTTAAAAACTACAATTACCAAAATGGGGATTGCCGTCCGTATCGCGTAATAGTAGAGAACACAGATGTAGAAAAACGAAAAGTTGTTAACAGGTTACAAATAGGAATAATGCTACACCAAAATGGTTTTGACAAATGTATCGATGATATCAGGAAGACAGCTAGAAACAAAGTAACAGTGTACGTAGGGAATATTAAAGATGCCAATAGATTGGCAAATTGCCAGAATCTAAATCTACAGGGATTCAAATCTTATGTTCCAAAACAATTCGTCACGGTGACAGGAGTTATTTCTGGTATACCACTTGAAATGAAAGACGAAGAAGTAAAACACTTTATCAAGGCCAAAGCAGAAATAGATTCCGTTTTTCGTATGCATCGCTATAAAGACAAGAAAAAGGAACCCACGTATAAAATGGGTGTAGTTTTCCGTACTAATACTTTGCCAAATAACATCAGTATATATTCTGTGATACACAAAGTCCAACCGTACATTAGAAAACCGATAATCTGTTTTAAATGTCTTCGTTATAACCACTTGTCCAAAAATTGTAAAGCGTTGATTGAAAAATGTATGTCATGCGCTGTAGAACACTCGACAGAAAATTCTTGTAACGTTTTAAAATGTTTGTACTGTCCAAATTCTAATCATAAGACGACTGATAGAGTGTGTCCTAGATGGAAGAAAGAAAACGACTTACAGGCAATAATGGCCAAGAAATGCATGACTTACCAGGAGGCAAGGCAGTACTACGAGGTTCCAACTGAAAATATGTTTGACGTTTTGAGGACTACAGAAGATTTTCCAACAATTGCAGAATCATACTCCAGAGTTGCAGCTAGCGGGCGTAGTTTTCCACAACAACTCCAACCAAAGCGAAGTGAGTGGAGTTCAAACGACAAGAGAAATAGATCTAAAAAAGAAAATAAAGAACCAAACAAACTTAATGTAGAAACAGATAGTGTACCAGGAGTGGCTAGTATTTTGGGATTAAATCAAAACGAATTCGCCAAAAAACGTAAAATGGAAGAAGAAAAAGAGGAAACAAGAGGCATAGGGATGTTCAATAAGTATAAAACAGGAGAGCTAGAGAGGTTTAAAAATGAAATTGAGGAAACAATTAAAAAACAATCACAAGAAGAACTGAAACAAATAATTTCAACAATTAGCATGAAATTAGAAACTATTATGAAACCACATGGCACAAAAGGAGGAGAAATATCAGCTTGCATCTTGGGTGAATTAAATAAAATGCTAGGATCTGCAGGAGACAAATAATGTTCACCGGCGATTTCAAGGTGTTACAGGCAAATATTCAAAGTTTATTTCGAAACAAAAACGAACTAACACACGAACTGTATACCCAAAACTATGATGCAGCATTGCTTTCGGAAATCTGGGTCAAACCAGAACAGATTTCTACTTTACGATGGAATATTCAAGGCTATCATCGACATCTGGCACCCCGTGCTGACGGGTATGGAGGAGTAGCAATATTCTTGAAGGAGGAATTTAAATTTGACAACATTCAATTACAAACAACAGACGATTTTGAAACGCTGGGAATATTCATACCTAAATTAGATCTGGCTCTAGTAGTCGTCTATGTGAACCCAAGAATATCAAACGATAATTTAGAAACCGCCATAACAACACTCTTTAACGAAACAGCTAGATTCGGTAAAGTAGTAGTAGGAGGTGACTTTAACAGTCATAATGTAATATGGGGATGCCAAGAATCAAACGGTAAAGGAACAATTGTACATGATGCCATAATAGGAGCTAATTTATTATTATTGAACACCGGAGCTGTAACTTACATTCCTCCAGTTTCCAATCAAAGATCTAGTGCTATAGATCTAACGTTGTGTTCCCTAAATTTATTTAATGTGGTTCAATGGAAAGTTGTTGATAAAAATTTCGGAGGAAGTGGACACTTATTTATTGAGATCTGTCTGGATTTAAGGATAAACCGTAAACAAAAATACTACTACGATAAACAAAAAATATCGGAGGAAATGGCACAGGTTGAGCACTGGGAATTCGAAGACTTGAAAGATCTGTCTAAACTTTCCCAGAATATAACTAAAAAACACAAAAAAATAAGCAAACATACACCAAAATATTACTGGAGCTCGGAGTTGTCACAGCTCTATGAACAAAAACAAAACGCACTACGTAGTTACAATCAATGCTGTAGTAGTGAAAACCTAGTTTTTTGGAAAAGATCTTCTGCTATTTTTTTGAAATCCAAACTTGAACACATTAAAAACAAAATGATAGAACTCTCCAGCTCCATTGATCCTAGAAATTCACATGAAAATTGGAAACTCGTTAGACGATTAAAATTCCTCCCTGTTACCAACCCTAAAAACAATCCTATAAACACCTGCAAGGATATGGCTTCACAGTTTCTCACCAGCAACTTTGGCCCATCAAATTACAGAGAACCTCTCCCACCAGCAAACAATACAAGAACATCCATATTAACCTATCGACATTGGAAAAACTTCATAAGAAACAAATCCCCAACATCATCACCAGGTACAGACTATATAAACTATAATGCATTAAAAAATTTAGATCTACATTCAGTTACAAAAATAATAGAATTGTTAAACGGAATGTGGCAAAAAGCAACTCTAGACGATCACCTAAAGGAAATAAAAATTATCCCTATATTGAAGCCCAACAAACCACCAAACGAAATAAGTTCCAGCCGACCTATAGCGCTTTTACCAACCGTTGTAAAAATATTAAATGCAGCAGTATTAGTAGACATCCAACAAACGTGTGAAAAGAACAATGTCATCCCAGATTTATCTTTTGGTTTTCGCAAAGGTATGTCTACTGAACATTGTATTACATATGCAACAAACCTAATCAAAGCAGCACGAAGAGCCAACTATACCACAATTGGTGTCTTCTTTGATTTTTCAAATGCTTTTAACACAGTCGACATTGATAAATTATACAGTATCATGATACAAAATGGTTTCAACGAAGATACATGTACATGGATCTACAACTTTTTAAACAACCGGAAAACCCTCATTCACACCGATCAAGGAATTATCAGCCAAACTATTTGTACTGGAGTACCACAGGGCGATGTATTGTCACCTGTTTTATTCAATATTTACACAGCTTCTTTGCATAATACAAACCTTGACCCAGATATAACAACTTTACAGTTTGCAGATGATTTTTTAAAAATTGTCAAAGCAAAATCTTTAGAAAAAGCCATTAAAAAGATGCAATCAGAAATAAACCGATTTATGACAAAAGCTACGGAGTTAGGATTACGTCTTAATAGCTCAAAAACAAAGGCAATGCTATTTAAAGAAAGTGATAAACAACTCCACTTAAGAATGGGAGGAGAAATCCTAGAAACTGTGAGGAGCTACAAATATTTAGGTATAACACTTGATCAGACACTCAGATACGGTATACATGTTAAAACGCTTAAACAAAATGTGTTGGACAGACAAAACATGCTAAAAATAATCAGTGGTATAAGATATGGTGGCACACCAAGAGTGATGATGCTGTACCATAAAGCTTTGTACGGGAATTATCTGAACTACGGCGCAGTAATCTACGGAGGAACAGCTAAGAAATATTGTGACATGTTAGAAGTAACGAATAGACAATGTCTGAGAATTGCTACAGGATGTACTAAAACTACACCAATTAACACACTAGCAGCAATAGCTGGAGAAGAACCGCTGACATTCAAACGCACCTATTTAGCAAAAAAACGTATTGCATTGCATATCCATCGTAACGATCTAATTGCACAACAACTACACTCTTTAGATTTGGACAACGTTCAAAGTGAAGTAAAGTACACTTTTCTAGAAAGAATCTACATTAAAAACGTACAAGAATTTCAAACGATATACACAGAAACAAAACCAGAAATAGAAATAAGAGTCGAGATAGAAGATCAAATGATAGGCTCAACAATGAAAAAGAATGAAACATCTCCAATCGTTATGAAAAAACTGGCCCTAGAAATGATAAATAACCATTATAGTCACCGTGACCAATGGTACACTGATGCTTCTAAAAGTACGAACAAATGTGGCATTGGAATTTATGACGCTTCTTCCGATACAAAGATAAGCATTTCCTTAGTAAATAATGTTAACATTGCAACTGCAGAACTTTTAGCTATAAGAGTAGCTTTAGAACAAATACACAACGAAGAAAGAACTGGAGTTGTAATTTTCACCGATTCCCAGTCGGCCTGTAAAATTTTAAAAAGGGACATAACAAACAAAAAATTTGATCAAGTCACGCACGACATATGCTCACTAGCTACAACAAAAAATGTAAAAATACAATGGATACCATCACATGTCGGAATAGAGGGAAATGAACATGCAGACGTTCTAGCGAAACAAGGATTAGACGGACCAATATTACTCGAGAACAAACTGAGACTCGATGATGCATACATGAGATACAAATCAGAATCACTCGAATCCACGAATTTATGGTACAGGAACATGGTGCACAATGAAAGTAAAGGAATCAAATTTTATGAACTACAATCAAATTTCTCTACCAAACCCTGGTATTGGGATATCGAACTAAGCAACATTCAAATTCGCACTTTGAATCGCTTACTAAGTGGCCATGACTATTCACCCTATTATTTAGGAGTGATGAAAATTCGAGACACAAAATTGTGCGAACTATGCAACACGAATTTTACCACCGAGCATGCACTCCTCAAATGCATTCAGTTCAATCATATAAGGAATCACTATGATTGGGATCGATATTCCAATCTGATCGAAATTATTCAAAATTTTGAAGTAACAAGACTAAAGGAAATCCTCAGTTTCCTAGAGAAAGCTCGCATGAAAATTTAAAAAACAGAAAGTATGATCGAAAATTATGAAAAAAAGGAGCATCCCTACGAAAAAACGAAAATCAACATATAAACAAGTAGTGGTGATATAGAGTATAAAACTCTCTGCCAGTCAAACAGATCCATACATACATACATACAACATTCTCAATTTTACTTTTTTTTTTTTTGTCATCTCGTCGTGGTCGTCCCACAGATTAAACAACTTACCGTTCAATTATTTCCAAAAAGGCCGTGCCCTGCGTACTTACAATTTCACACTTCCCTTTTATTTGATGCCACAAACTTCTCGAGAACTCACGCCGTAAACAGTAAATTTCGCATAATTTAAAGAATTCCTTTTGAATTGTTGCCAGCTCTGGTATCAATTTAAGGGCTGGTTAGGTTCGCTGTTGGACTGCGCCATTGTAGTGACCTTCCTCTAACCCCGCGTTAAAACGTGACTATCTTTGCCAAATTTCGTTTATAGAATGATCTCTCCCTTGTTGTTGTTGTTGCATGCACGCTTCACTTTAAAACCGTCCCTTTGTCAATACACGAACGGAAATTAAGCTTCAATTTTGAATTGTAAATAAAAGTTTGTTAAACCCTTTTACTTAAATTCCAGATATTTCCACATTTGCTTATTTTTCATTATTATTAAAACATTCGAAATCATTTTAACTGTAAATCAGCTCTCATTTCCTTACTAACCCTTGCTATAACTACCACATTTAGATGATATTATTGTTTCAAACACCCTCCCTCTGATGGCTAACACTACATTTTTCTGTGTGTAGTTTTAATTAAACCTTTTGTCATATCTACACTGAACCCAAATTCACTCTTAAAATACACATGATTTTTCACTTAAAAGCAAGGATCCAGTGATTTTCTTCCATTCAAGTGCGACATATACATTTCACTTGGCAGTCACTTAAATTTCAAGTGAATTCATCCACATTCACTTCAGTCGTCACTTGAATTTGAAGTGAGAAAAAATATTCACTAACCCATCACTTGAATTTCAAGTGAATGTCGGGTTGTAATTGTGTTTATTTTCAGAGTTCAAAATGGCAAATTCTAAAGAGCAGCGTTTAAAGCTTATGCTGGATTTGGATTTTCCCAACTCTTTACTAGGCGATTTTGGCGGTAGTTTGTGTTAAACGTGATGTATTAATCGCAGCGCACTAAATTGGACTGCGCACTCATAACTGCGACATTAGTGCGAACTCTTTCATTTGTGCGACCTGTCAAATCAGTGTAAAATCTGTCGGAGTTCTACACGCTAACCGCTTTTCAGTCAACCTTCGTTCGGATAACTGCGACGGAAAAATATTGCAAGAAATCCAATTTTCAATGAAAGAGATAATAAGAAAAAGTTATTTAAAGGTGTTATTATGTTTCAGCTTGTGGATTGAACTGGACAGATTTTCTGGTTTGCTGCAGGGAAGATTTAGAAGTCGAACTATCCGCAGTAACCGATCTACCTTGGGATCATGATGGAGTTTTCCAATCAATAAATTTATGGCGAAAGCGTAATGTAAGTATTTGAAATCGAAGTGGTTTTCTATAAATGTTCTTTTATTTAAAAACGCGAGAGATAATTAATTAGAAACTTACTTAGAAATTCAGATAAATTTCACTCGAACGTCATAGTGTAATTCACTTGACCGGTCACTTAAATGAATTCACTTGACCCATCACTTAAAATTCAAATGAAATTACGTATGGCGAGAATTCACTACAGATGTCACTTATTTTTTAAGTGAAAATTATTTTGGGTGTACATTTTTACGTGTATTTTTTGTTTGATTCTTGCGTTTGTTTACGCTTTTTGATTTACTTCTTGGGGCCCTTGTGGAAATCGGCAATTTTTGGTAAGTTTATTTCAATTCAAATTCTGATGCTTTAAAAAGATTAATTTTTTTCCAAATGTAGCCACTTGCATCCCGCATATAGCGATGGACTTCTGCTGCCGAGTATGTATGGCTAAGGACTTGAAAGACGATGGTGCTTCCGGTGTTGCAATTCAATTCTCTTCAATATTCGACATAAACGAATCGGTGGATGAAGTGATTGCAAACATGATCATTGACTGTACGGAGGTTTTGGTAAGTCATTAGATTAACTAAAACGAACTTTTTAGCCTTACTTGTTAACATAGGTTTTCAAAAATATACATACCGGTACAGGTACATCCTTTCCTCATGATCCCGCATTTCGTTCCAGGTATCAGAAGATGATGAACTGCCACATGTTATATGCCACGATTGTTTGACGAAACTTAACCAGGCGTACAAACTACGACAAATTTGCCAACAATCTGATAAAAGCTTTCGTCGAATGCGGGTGACTAAAAAATTTGAGAATGAAAAAAACGATAATAGAATTGATCATTCAAATCTTCCGATTTTAAGCCCAGATCAAGTAGTAGACAATGAAATCATTGCTAGTAATATCGATAAAGTTTCAAAAGCAACTTCAGAATTTTCTGAAAGTTATGACGATTTTGAAATTGAATATTTAGATGGTTATGATGGAAAATCAAAGTCATCAGTTGACGTTGAAGAGGAGGTTGAATGTATCCAAGAATATCTCCCGATGAATGAGTTAGTAACCAAAATTGAAAGCTTCCCAAAGTATAGCAAGTATTCTACTCGTGGCATGCAATGTTGCATCTGTTCACAGTTGTTCGAAGAACATCAATCATTGGAAACACATTACCAGGAAGCCCACGGTATGAATGAAGAATCGTTAGAACGAAGCCATTTACAATGTGACTATTGTAACCATATATTTGCTGATGTGGCAAAACTGCAGAAGCACAAACCAACGATGAAGGATTTAATTTACTACGTATGTAGTTTGTGCGATTCGGTGTTAAAAGATGAAACAAGTTACATTGATCATATTTTATCAGAAGTCAATCATACGGAGGCAATAGAGTCCTTTACAAGTAATGAGAAATTCAAAATATGTCTATCGGAATCAAATGAGCTGTGCTCCTACCAATGTTGCCAGGTTGATTGTTTTTACGAAACAACTATTAAATGCGATGTTTTAAAACATATTTCGAGAACAGAAGAGCATGGAGCTAGTTCTAAACAAGATAAACAAACGAATAGACGGACGGAGAATAGTTTCGTTTGTTGTTTGTCTAGATGTTTTGATGATTTTTGTTCTTTTGAAGAACTGCAATCTCATGCGAGAGATGTGCACGATCTGTTACGTATAAAACATACACAGAGTCGTCAATCCAATGCTTTCGTTTGCAGCATTTGCCTTAAAGGTTTCGAAACAAAGCACGCATATGAGCGTCATAGGAAAATAAATAAAACACATCAGTTCATTTGCCTTGAATGTGGTGCGCAGTACGCTTCCAAGGTCAATTTAAGGCAACATGAGCGTAGCAAATGTGGAACAGTTGCCACAATACAGTGTGAAAAATGCGATAAAACGTTCACGACGATAAGTGGTTTACGAAATCATAGTATTCAACATGAAACTTCAAGACCTTACACCTGCGATATATGTGGACGTAGTTTTAGACGAAAAGGAGTCCTTAAAGATCATATGAACACAGTCCATGCTACGGAGAAATTATTTAAATGTACCATATGCATGGAATCCTTCTCGAGTCGAACTATTTTCAAATCTCATATGAACAGTCACACGCACGAAAAACTCTACCAGTGCAGGCATTGTGAGAAACGCTACCTCAAGGCCAGTGACCGGAACATGCACGAGAAACAAGTACATTTGGGGATAAGACCGTTCCAATGTAACTACTGTCCTGTATCCTTCATAAGGGATCGTGAGCGTAGATTACACGAGAGAATACACACCAAAGAAAAGCTGTACACGTGCGAGGTATGTGCTGAAGGCTACGATAAGTTTGCGGAGTTTAAGCAACATCGGTTGAACGAACATGGATTGGAAACGATGCGTGATTCAGGATCCTCAATGATTACCGCTTTGATGAATAAAAATAAAAATCATGCTGTAGACGATTGAAAAAAAAGGTTGGTATTTAAGAGTTATTTTGAAAGAACAGCTTGTTAAAGTACGAAAGCAAAAGCCTGTTGGCTACTAAATAAGCTATTTATTTCGAATTTATAAGCTTTGGGTGCGCTCGCAATCACGATTTATACAATTTCCCATATGTGTGAAACCAATAGCCTGTACTCCAATTTCACTCAAATCTACGGTCATTCTTCTACGGTCTTCTAATTTTTTTAGCAGGACCAACACAGGTTCCATCCTCACAAGTTTGACCATTCCACAGAGTAACTAGGCTTTTGTACGAAAACCAAACTGAAGTAAAACTTTTTTTGGACTTTGATTTTAAACAAATTATTTGAATCTAAATGAATGGTTCAATTGCTTATTTCCTTTGAAATAAAATAAACTTTTTTTAACCGAAGAAAAATGTTTTTCACTTCATGAAATGGTTTCTTCAAAAAATATATATAGATTTGACTTGCAAGAGAATTGCCAACGGATGGTTTTTTTCTGAAGTCCTTGGATGCCTCAAACGAGGTGTAAGTTGCGAAAGATGACACGGCTCCAAATCCAGCGGTCAGGTCATTTGAGGCCCTCAGGATCAGAGGGGCGCAAGTCTCTAAATCATCCAATCTGAGTTAAGTATACCTAACGATTCATGTTTCCAATGTTTCATCGTACAAAACTCGAATTTTTAATAATTTTTGAACACTTTTTCGATTGAATTTTAAAACTGCTCGAATTCGAAAAATATAACATTATGAAAAATCGAGACTTTGAAGGCGTGAAACTATCATTTAGGCACTTGCATCCCTCTGATCACGAGCGCTTCATTTGTAGATTTTTTATTTAAAATTCCTTGTAGGAAGAAACAAATAAATAAACATCAGAAAATATTTCTTCCTATTGGAATAACTGGAAAATGGTTCAATGAATAAACACTTTAAAATTTAAATCTAAATTATATTGTGATAAAAGAAAAAAACTTTGAATCAAATGAAACTGTTTTTTTTTTTATCATAGCATCATTTTTTAAAAGAAAAAATCTTGGAAGCAAAGGAAAATGCTTTCGAACAAAAGACATTTTAATTTATTATAAATTTTTGTTTTAATATGAAATCCTTTTTTTGCGGCACTTTCCGTTGAAAAAAAAAATCGTTTTGCTGTATGTTGAAAAAAAAGGAACTCGTTTGATTCGCCAGTAGTGATTTATTCGAGCAGATAGATGCTTGACGGTAACAGTTTTCCGATGTGGGTTTTATATGGTAAATTTAGTCCTACATACAACCTTTTAACTTAAGCGTGTTTATTTTGTTTTCCTTTTTGGAAATTGAATGAACGGCGGCTTTCTACACGGACAGAAAAAACAACCCACTCTAGGTACTTTTAACGTAAATCGCCACTTCAGTGCAGGAACTTACTAGTAGGTTAAAACACAACAACCTAAAAGTAGGTAGTTGCGCTTTAAGGTACCAGTGGGTGAAAATGACCTACTTGGAAAATTTTGGGAAAAATCAGAAAAAAATCATAAAAATGCAGTGATATGATTGTTTAAGTACTAAATCAGGGAAATTAGGTAAGGATTCCCAAATCTGAATTCCGGAGGGTAATATTGAGACAAATGTTGAAATTTCACGGTAAAACATTGAAATTTTATAAACTTTTTTATTTGCTCTCGTTACAATTTTCACTGTTTCACTTATCTTGGGACAATTCCCGTGATAGAACACCTTGGCCCTTATTCTGCGCCGCGCATGAGGTGACGATTGTCACCTCACCTCGAGTCACCGTGAGATTTGTCACCTTATTCCCGGAGTCGTTGTGGGTAAAGTGACAGAGGTTCACTCTAGGTGAGTGACCGAATGAACACATCTGTCAAAATGGTAGAATTTTGCTGGTGTTGTTTAGATTTTGCTCTCGCTTCGGATTTTCCGAAGTAAGTTTTTAGAATTTCGGGTTAGAATTTCGGTTCGAAAATGGCCATCATCGGATGGTACGGTTACAGCAAGCTGCTTCAGGAAGAAAAACGGACGATTTGTGCGACGTAAGTGGAAATTTCGTTCATCAAAGCTAAGTTCGGATCTGGGTCATATTGCCGGGGAAAAAAATCAGATGCCGACGGCTGCTGCTCCAAAAACCCAGCGCACAAAAGGCGGTGTTTGTTAAACATTTCCAAAGGTTTATCAGGTATGTAAAATAATTTGTGTTTTGTACCTGAAACTGTTCGATCATCCAAGAGAAGTTAAGTTTTTTTTTCGTTTTCAGTAATGGCGAATGCTGCCGGTTTATATATTTTCCTAAACTGAAGTTACCCCCGTGGCATGCCGGAAGTTGTTATCGCCTGCCAGATAGGAGATCAGGTAATGCCGAGCATTTATCGAAACCAACGAAATAGCAGCAGCAGCGTCAGATTCAAACGACAAATTTCGGTCACATAAACCTAAATCCGGTTTCTTCGCATAGCATATTATTAAAAAGTGAAAATAAAATTAAAAGTACTATAATATTTGAATTCCAAAGTTTTCGTCATTTCATCGTTTTAACGGTTCGAAAAACAAACTTCAATTAAATCTGAATTTTAGATTTCATTAGAAGATCATACTTTCCATTCAGTATTCCAATCCAAATTACATATTTGAGATAGCAATGAAAAAGTTTCAATATATTTAAAAATCATATTTGCTAATAAATTTGCTTAATTTTATTTCCAAAACTATCATTCATTAGTATAATTAACCATTTAGAGCCTTACATTGTGATTTACATAAATTCTCGATTAAATTTCTATCTCGTCACCACCTGAAAAGGTACCGACAATTGTCACCTAAAATCGTCACCCGAATGCAACGATTCTCACCCACGGTGACTACGAGAATAGGGTAAGAACTCACAAAGTTCATCCGAAGTGACGTTCCTCACCTAAACCGACTGCTGGAATAGAGTGACTTGGGTGACTCTACTATCGTCACGTCACTCGAGGCGCAGAATAAGGGCCCTTATCTTTCTGTTGCATAATGATGGTCCCAAACGACTCGGTCCCTCTTTGACCTTGACCCTGAGCAATTCCACGTCAGTAATGCCCGGACGGCACGGTTTTCGGTATTTTGAATGGATCTGGGAGGAAAGAAAACATTTCATGAAAAATGTTGGCTAAATTTAATGATGAAAAATGACTTACCTGCCTACATGACTAAATCTGGTTTTCCTATCGAATATTCCGATATTGATAGCAGCGAAATCTGCAACAGCTCCTGTTGGTGGCTTTTTTTCGGGCAGCAAATTCAGGCACTCCTCCGGCCGAGGAAGCTCCACCAGATGAAAAATAAAAAATTATATATGTAACACTTCAGGGAGAAAAATAAAATGAAATAACATACCCAAATCTTTTTCCCGATGTTTTGCCGTCATCTTGTGCCAAAGGAGTCGAGGAAGGACGACAAACCGCGTAGAAAAATTAGCTTTTCCTTCGCAAAATAATTCACACGCGTCTAAAAAGTTGAAACAAAATGTCGGACAATGTAGTGGGTACTTTAAACTTATTTTGGGTTAATGTGGATTAACCGCTCAGTACACCAATTTCACCCACCCAAAACTACGTACTTTGGGCTAAATGCCAATCAACCCAGTATTGGGTAGTACAGTGGGTTGTTTGCTTTTGTCCGTGTACAAAATCGCACGAAAATGGTGAGTGATTGTCGTATTTGTGGTAGTCCTGCGAATACTTTGTTATTTGATCCGATTCTGGGGACAGATCAATCGCTCGCAGATATCCTGCAGGATTTCGCGGATGTATCGGTAAGATCCGGCGATGTTCATTCTATCCAATGCATTTATCTTTAACACATCAGATTCTGTTTCCTTTTTAGCTTGCTAGAAATGATGGAAAATCAGACAAAATCTGCACTGGTTGTACATCTGCCTTGCAAAATAGTGTGGCGTTTCGTAACAAAATTAGGGAATCGATATTACGATCTAATGGGTAAATTAACACTGTTTATAACAAGCGGTTCATACAAAATAGTTTTTTGTTTTAGAAATGAACACAACATCACTAACGAAATTTCCATTAAGAATGAACCGGTTCTGGAAGGCGAAGAGGATTTCGTGTATGAATACTTGGAAGAAAGCACGTTAGGTTCCAGTTATACAGATAACGAAGAAGATAAACTATCGGTGAGTGTTATATTTATGAAGGATGACATGGATAAACTAGGATTGGCGATTGAAGATGGTTCGAAGGAAGAGGACGCAGATGTTAGAAAATTCCCTTTTAAAGTACCCCCAGCAAATCTAATTGCTCAAAGAATTAAATTTGACAATTTTGAGTATCTAGAAATCGATGGTGACCGTTGCTGTGGCTGTAACTTTATCGCAGAGAGTCGTGACGATTTGATTAAACACTCGAAGGAAGAGCATTCGCATGCTTACTATCCGGATAATAGCTACACGTGCCCGACCTGCTATCACAAGTTTGCTACTTCTGAAAAATTGGCAAAACACATCGAATATTATTCGTTCTGTGATATTTTTCTGTGTTCTTTTTGTAACGAATCTTTCGTTCAAAAAGGTCATCTTAAAAACCACATCAAAAAACATAACGAAGAAATAGAAAAGTCGGCAAAGCCGAAGGTAACCAGGATAAGATCTAGAAAGAGGAGCACGGCCCCTGTTCCATCAATGCATAACTGTTGTTTTGTACGATGTTGGGCTACTTTCCAAACCGAGGAGCTTTTGATGGAACATGTGCAAACTTTACACGAATGCAAACGCCGTGAAAATGAATTATCTAGACCAGCCGATAGCGGCACTGAAATGGTTTGTTCCGTTTGCCAGAGGTTATTTGAAAGTAAAGATAAACTTCTCTATCATCAAGCGTACAAGCAAAACAGAGATGAGCTCAGCTGTGAACATTGTGATCGTAGATTCTTTCGCATTACGCACTTAACAAATCATCTGCAAAGGGAGCACAATCAACAGTCTCCGGAACATAAGTGTGAAATCTGTGGGAAAGCTTTCCTCAAGCTGGGCGTACTTAAAAACCACCGGAAAATTCACGATCCCTTTGAAGCGGTTCCTTGCATAGAACCCACTTGTCAGTTTGTTTTTCGTGACGAAGCATTGATGAAACGCCATGTACGAAATGTGCACTCAAGTGTAATGGCGTGGGAGTGCAAGTTTTGTCCGAAAAAGGTTCGCACCAAAGAAGCACTGGATTTGCACGAACGGTGCCACACCGGCGAGAAACCTTTTCCCTGTCGGGAAGGTTGTGATCGTCGGTTTGCACATGCTACGGATAGAGCAAGGCACGAGCGAGCTAAGCATACGGGCATAAAACCACACCGCTGTGAGCTGTGCCCGGCGGCATTCGTCCGTCGGCGGGAATTGGCTGCACACTGTCAAAAGAAACATTCCACTGCCGAAGGAAGCTGAGTCGGTCCACATTTTTGCCTTGAATAAGATATTTGGTAAGTCTAACTCATTTTAGGCATTTTTTTTCCTTTGGTCAGTATGACAGCTGATGAGTAATGAAATCTCTTACTATTCTTCATTCTATATAGATCTTTGGGGGCAAAACGGATGTACGATTAAAATGTGTTTTTTTTTTCAACTCCTTTCCATTTGAAAAGGGAAACGAAAAAAGCGATTATGCAAAAATTAAAATAATGCAATTTTTTGAAAACCAATTTTCAGAAAATCGAAGTTTTTATAATTTAGTTTTTTTTTGTTATTTTACATCTGCATACTATTCTATATGAATATTGAATAAATTAATCTAAGGGGTAGGACATTTCGCATGTCGAAAGCGCTTCTGACGAAAATGATTATTTTGGTTTTTTATTTGCTTATTTGCTCCTTCATCCCGTTGCCGAACATAAAGTGCACGAATCGACTTACAAAATAATGTATCAATTCAAAATCATCATCTAGATTCATTCAGCTAAACAGAAATCCTGCTGTTCGGTGATCATAACTTCGTTTTCCATCAACTGCTCTTGTTCTTTCTTGACAACATCATGATCGTGTTCTGCTTCGATGTGCGGCGGGTGCTGTCCCATCTGGGCATATCTGAGCATGTGCTTTTTAAGCGTTGCACTCGAACAAAAACCCTTCTGACAAAAGTGACACCGAAACGGGCGTTCTCCCGAGTGAGTCCTTTCGTGAATCAGTAGAGTTCGCTTCCGCACAAATGTAGCATCGCAACTGTTGCATTGATGAGGTTTCACTCCGGTGTGTGACATTTCGTGACGTTTCCGGTCGGACGTGCTGCAGAAACTTTTGTTACAAAAAGAGCATTGATATGGTTTTTCGCCTGTGTGAATTCTCACGTGGATTCGAAGATGTTGGGCGATCTTGAAACTTGCCGAGCAGGTGTCACATTTGTAAGGTTTGTCGTCAGAGTGAACGTAACGGATGTGTTCCTCCATGTTTCGTTTTCGGCTGAAACTTTTACCGCAAAAGCTGCAAACGAAAGGTCGACCTTCGACGTGACATGCCTGATGGGCTTTCAGGGTCATTTCGCTGTAGAATTTTTTAGCACAAAGCTCACATTCGAAAGGACGTTCTCCGCTGTGTTTCGAACGCACATGAATGGCCAATAGGCTGCGGCTAACTGCCCGATAAACGCACATTGTGCAGTTAAATTGCTTACCTCGATAATTAGCCCGAACAAACTGATGAGCGCGTAAATTTTTGAGCGAATTGAACGATCGGTAACAGACGCTACACACGAAAGGCTTTTCAGTTAGCTCCTGCTTTTCTTGATTATATTTCAGCTTTATTTGATGGTGTTGCGAAATGAAAAGCAGGTTTTACGCAACAAGAGATACAAAATAAACTTTATTAAAAACGAACAATTATAAAAACTTTAAGTGGACTCATGCCGATAAACTGGTGTATAATAATGTGCTTCTAAAACGTGTCTCGATGACAGTACTCCTACACGACAGAGATGGCGACTTCCTTCAGTGTGACGTCTGTCACATGATGAGTCACCGATGGGTAACCATGGCTCGGATGAGGGGTCCATCCAACACCTCCCCCTTTTAATACAGGTGATACGGCTCATAACGCACTGGCGCTCTTCTGGTCCTCGAAGAGTGGCGAGGTATGAGCGGATTAGCTGGGTGAGGCTGCCTACGATGTGGTCTGGTAGTTGATTCCATTTCCTGTTGTACGAGCGCAGGTATTAAACTAGAGTTAGTTCGAATTTCGTTGTTGTCTTCTGGAACCGAATTCGACTCGGACAAACCCCAAGAATCGAGTAAAATAGATAGTGGGATTCTGGCCGAGGACTTGGACTTAATTGATTCTTCTGCAGACTCGCACCGTTGCCTCATCTGGTTGCAGTGCGATCGAATTAGTTTTGATTTCTGTGGGAGCCATACGTTGTAGATTACATTTCCTACTCGTTCTAAAATTTGACCCGGTTCCCAGCACCAGGAGTTGTTTTCGTAGACTTTTGCCCAGACCAGGTCCTGACGTTCATAGCTTCTGGCCTTGGCACCGTGTTTTCGATTAAACTGCTGATCTTGCTTGGTGGTTTTCGAAAAGTACTGGGACGGTGGTTTGAGTAAGTCGAGAGACGTGCGCACTGGCCTACCTAAAAGAACTTCAGCTGGCGTTTTTCCATCCGGTGCACCGCGACACGGGGTGGAGCGATAACAAAGAAGAAAAGTGTCTATGGCTTCTGCTAGGACCTCTCCCCCTGCTGTAATTTTCTTCAGTGTCCTTTTGAACGTGTCGACAAAACGTTCAGCAAGTCCGTTAGACTGTGGGTGGAATGGTGGTGTTTTAAGATGCAAAATTCCATTCACTTCACAGTATCGCTCGAATTCTTCGCTGACCAATTGCCGACCGTTGTCGCTTACCAGGGTTTCCGGCATGCCAAATCTGGCGAAAATACTACGGAGGATGATTAAAGTATCAGCCGTAGTGATCCGTTTTGTTGGGACTACCTCGGGCCACTTGCTGAATGCGTCGACGAGAATCAAATAATACATACCATCGACTGGGCCAGCATAGTCGATGTGAATCCTTTGCCAGGGTTTGGTGGGAGCTGGCCAGGATTCAAGAGTTGTTTTTCTGTTGGTTTTGGCTACACTAGCGCACTCGGTGCAGGCGCGAACAAGTTGAGCGATGCTGTCGTCGATACCAGGCCAATACACGTAGTTTCTGGAGATCGAACGCATTCGATCCACACCTGGGTGGCCTTTGTGCAGCTGGTGGAGAATTTTCTTGTGGAATTTCGCTGGAATAACTAATCTTTCTCCATAGGTCAGGCACCCCGAAGAAGAAGACAGACCATCGCGACGTAAGTAGAATTGCTGTAGTTGTGTGTCGCTGAGATCCGATTTGCTTTTCGGCCAGCCCTGCTGGACGAAACGTAGAACTTGCTTGAGTATCGGATCGGATTGTGTTTCCGCTTGAATAGCCTTGAAAGTCAACGGTAACACCTCCAAAGATTGTTGAACGACGGAACGGATGGTCTTCTCCAGCTCAATTGACGCAATAACAAACTCTTCGTCTGGTCGAATGTGTGTGTTGATCAACCGAGACAAAACGTCTGCATGCCCGAAGCTATCAGTCGAAACGTACTGTATGGTGAAGTCGTACAACAACAATGTCAACGCCCACCTCTGCAGTCTGTTGGCTGTGTAGATAGGGATTCCTTTTTTGGATCCGAAGATGGCCAACAGTGGTTTGTGATCCGTCTCGAGAGTAAAGTGCCTCCCAAACAGCATTCGATGAAAGCGTGTCACGGCGAAAATCAAAGCTAGACCCTCTTTTTCGATCTGGCTGTAATTGGTTTCAGCCGGGGTCAAACTGCGGGAAGCGTGACAAACAGCTTTAATAGTCCCGTCGGGGAAACGGTGAGCGATTCGTGCACCAATGCCCACTGATGATGCGTCGGCCGAGACTATTATTTCCTGCTTCGGGTCGTAGTGGGTGAGAGCGAGCGGCGATTGTAGAAGCTTTTTAAATCGGTCGAACGCTTGTTGACACGCGCCACTCCACTCCCACTTGACTCCTGTTTTCAGAAGTTGGTCCATGGGAAATCTCAGCTGGCGCATTTCGGGGATGTACTTGGAATAATAATTTACCGCCCCCAGGTATGAGCGGAGTGTCGGTACGTCGTGCGGTGCTGGCATTGCTGCAATGGCGGAAACCTTATCCGGGTCGGGCCGAATACCATCGGTGTCGAGGATTTGTCCCAGATATTTGATTTGTCGCATATTGAACCGGCACTTTTCAATGCGAACCGTGAAACCGTAGTCCTGGAGTCGGCTTAGAACCTGGTGTACGTTCCGGTTCAGTTCGTCCTCCGATTTTCCTCCAACCAGAAGATCATCCAAGTAGCCACGAGTGCACTGAAGTCCGCTTAGCATAGCATCGACTATTTGCTGGAATGCTCCCGGGGCAGATTTGATACCCGGAGAAAGTCGTGTGAAGCGGAACAAACCTTTGTGGGTGTTTATGGTGAGGAGATGCTGGCTATTTTCGTCCACCTGGACCTGGAGATAGGCGTCCGAGAGGTCGATGTGAGTGAAAAATCGACACCCGGACATGCTGGTGAAAATATCCTCTGGCAGAGGAAGTGGATTTTGATTTGCTTCCAGCACACTGTTGAGCCCTGTGGAGAAGTCGGCACAGATGCGAACGGTACCGTTTGGTTTGCGAACGACCACAATCGGCGCGGCCCAGTCCGAAAAATCGACCGGTTGTAGAACGCCGAGATTGACTAAGCGCTGGATTTCATCCTCAACAACACCTTCCATGCTGTAGGATACGGGGCGTTTACCACGGAACACTGGTTTTGGATTTCCACGGAGCGACAACTGCACTTTGGTCTTGGTGCACAGACCCATACGACTGGTGAACACTTCGGAGAACTTTGTTTGCAAATCTGCCACGATTTTGGACGAGGGATCTGTGCTGCTGGTTACTTGGTTGCAGAACGTGTTAAACGGGACGTCCCACAAGCCAAACATCTCTATCCAATCGGTGCCCAGTACGGATAGGTTCACTTTCGGAGAAGCGACGTAACATAAACCTCGTTTGGAAGTGCCGTTTATGTTTACATCACACCAGAATTCCGAAGCGAGCGGTAGAGGATCGCCCGATGCTGTTATTGCCTGGCATGATGGTGGGTGGGCGGCAGGTTTGCCGATCTGCTTCCACAATGCCTCGGTGATTACACTTATGTCCGAGGCAGAGTCGACCTGCAGCCGAACTGGGACATTATTAATCAACACCTCCGCATATTTCCTACTGCGGTTGACTGCGTTTATCGACACCACTTTTGTTGACTTCTTGTGTTTTGCACTTTTTTGTTTTCCAGCCGATTTCCCGAGAAAGCAGGCACAGTAGCCTTCCCTGTGGCCTCTTTTCCCGCACTCACGACACTGGTGATCCCGAAAATGGCACTCCTTCGCGAAGTGCATGCCTCCACATGCCCAGCAGGGACTCCGCGGTTGATCGGTGGTAGTTTTGTTTCCGAAATCACTGGATGACTTTCGGTGTTGTTTCGGAAACTTGCTATCACTTTTATTCACTGAGTTCACTGCCGGTTGTGAGAGTTTCTCGACCATCACATTATCACTTTTAAGGTTCATGAGATTCCGGCTTTCTTCCACAATTTTCGCCAACGTCACATCAGCAGATTCGTTTAATTTATTTATTAAGCGCATCCGGATGTCAGTGTCTTTGGGCGATTTGAGTCCACAAACAAATATCAGACATTTAAAATGTTCTTCAGAGATGTCTGATAACTTAAAATCCACACACATTCTGTTCACTTTGCAGGAATACGCCAAAATGTCCTCCGAATCTTCTTTTGCCGTTTGAAGGCACTGGAATCGCCGATGAAATACGGAAACAGGAGATCCGAATAGCTTTTTCAGCGTTTCGGTGGTTTCCGCAAAGCTGAACTCCTTCGACAGTTTTGGAAGGACGAACGAAGTGTACCGCTCATGCGCGGCGGGGCTTAGCTTCCTCATTAAAAGCCGCACTTTTGCAGCGTCGTCGAGTTTCGCTGCATCTTTGTCGAACAGCTCGGAGTAACGGCAGAACCAGGCGTCGAAGGTACAACCCTGGTCTGGATCGTAGTTGAACTCTGTGATGTTACTCGCTAGTGATTCTAGGGCAACATCATCACGGGACAATTCCTTAAAACAGCGCTGAGTGGCATCCAGCTGTTCGGACAACTTTGAAAACAGTTGTTGCTGTTGCTGGAGGATTTGGGCCAGCGCTTGTTGGAACGAAAAAGCGCTTGATCCCGGCACTGGTGGTGGTTGATTGTCCGTCATTCTAACCTCGAAGAATCACTCCCGGAGAAAAACGTTATTTTCCCGAAACTCGACCGATTATGCAAAAAACCCGACTTGCAAATACTCGTCGCCACTTTGTTGCGAAATGAAAAGCAGGTTTTACGCAACAAGAGATACAAAATAAACTTTATTAAAAACGAACAATTATAAAAACTTTAAGTGGACTCATGCCGATAAACTGGTGTATAATAATGTGCTTCTAAAACGTGTCTCGATGACAGTACTCCTACACGACAGAGATGGCGACTTCCTTCAGTGTGACGTCTGTCACATGATGAGTCACCGATGGGTAACCATGGCTCGGATGAGGGGTCCATCCAACAGATGGTTTTCTTTAGCATGCGCAATAAGTTGTTCCTCGTTTTGAAACACCTCGTGGCAATGGGTTACACAGCAAAACCGCTCTGTTTTTTGTTTCTTTGATTTAGACTCTCGGTTTTGTTTTCTAGAAGTTCTCTTTCCGCTATCATTTTTTGCAATACTTGATTCATTCGCCTCAAGCATCTCGGTACTCCCTTCAATATGAACTGAGTTAAAATGACTTTCGACATCAACTTGTTGTTCGTAAAAATTATCACAACTGCTGCATTGATACAGTTCAACGAAACTCTTGCCCTGATGAACTTTCAGCTCCTCGACCTTTTCAAAATGTTCATCACAAATGAAGCAACTCAATTCCGATTCCAACAGTGAATCAATCACAGGACAAACTATTCCGTGTCCCGACTCAATATGCTGTTGTCGCTCTTCTTGGCTGAAAAATAAACCAGTACAGCGACAACAACGGAAGCTCATCATTTCGATCATGTGATATCGAGATCCACTGCCTTCCGGTTCGTCGAACTGAGTGTCAGTTTGCAACATTTCGTCCTAGAACAATAAAAACATAAATTAATCGATCATTTAACGGCTGGAAAGGATTATTACTTCGTCTTCATCTTCGATAATGTATTCGAACACATCGTCTGGTGTGGAAACGTTTTCGATGGCATCGTTTTCGCTTTCTACAACCTGGTCTACGTTCGGCATTCGTGGAGTTGTTAATCGACTATTAATTCGTTGATCCAAAACCTCTGTATGGGTGTCATTGGCAGACATGTCCTGCTGTGTTTCACACATCTGTCGGAAGTTTTGGTCAGCTAGTTCACATTTACGCCGGAAGTTGACGGCTGTTAGAAGCTCGTTCAAACATTGATAACACAGCTCTTTTGAAAAGAAGTCAGCTTCGGAGATCTGCGTAGAAGATTAATAACTTTTCATTGAGCTTTGATTCAACATAAAATTGGTAATATATGGCTGATTTTAGGAATTTTAGGAATTATGTTCGTCAAGTTATGTCGTAAGACGGAATACTATGTAAATAAAAAAAATAAAATAATGGCTGATGGAAGGGTTTAATAAAATATTTATAAGAAAAAGATATAAGGACAACCAGCTAGTTTAAATTGCGGTTCATCCAATGCGAAGATAATAGTTGTCTAAAAGATATAAGTATACTCACTTGGATTGCACAAATAGTTTGTATGTAACCAGCTATGGTGTCTCCCGTTGAAATGAAATTAAAAACACATGTGTGACCAATCGCGCTATCGAGAGTCACCGAGCATGTTCGACAAAATTTGTCCATGTGGCTGATAAATGGGCAGTTAAATAGTACTTTTAATAAAAAATGTTCTGTGTTAATATTGAGGGGGTTTCAGTGTTTCACACTGTTTATAAGGTATTTCCCGACTTGTCAACCGAACAGCTGATTTCTCATGTTTACAATTTTCGGCATCTGGTGGTAGGGTAAAAATAGCAACAACACTACGCATGTTCAATGGTCGGATAGTAACGAAACCAAATTGGCAGTGCAATAATAATGGTTATGCTGAATTCTTAATTTTTTAAACTAGCCTAAATTCAAAAATTGTAGACATGACATACTTTGAAGGTAAGTTTGAAGTTATTTGATGGTAATTTGAATAAATTATATCTTTTGAAAAAATAATTTAACAGTGCTCATTTCTCAAATTCAAAATGGCGACCAGTAGGTGTTTACATTTTCCAAAACAAAAACAAAATGCTACCCTACCACCATCTGTCTCAGGAAATACTCGCTAAATTTGAAATACTCAGAGCCCGGCTACCTTTTACTCAGACGTCGCCACATGTATGAAACAGCCGACGGCTGATCTTAATGAACTCATATATCAGCGGAAAAATTACTCAGACGTCAGAAATTTCCGCACTCAGAGAACTCGAGTGCTTGAAGGCGACAACTGAGTAAATGTTGATCAGTTTGTGCGAGGCGGTCGGACTTGGTTTGTTTTCGTGCAGCAGAATTTACATGGGCGAATATTCATTTTCAAGGTTATTTATAGATATTAATCCGATTTTCTTCATATTACAGGGTTCTTAGACGAAGTGCTGATGGTCCATAGCTAAATCTGATACGGCATAATGGGTCCCGGCCCGGGAGACGAAACCCGACGGGCGAAAATAAAATTCAACAAGTTTGTCGATTTTTTTTTAAATAAAGGTATATGAACAATATTTTGACTTTTGTTATTCATGAAATCAACCAATCCATCATTTGTCTGAATAATAATACAGGTTTTAAGTATTTTAGCATGAAAAAAGCGGCCAAAAACCGCTTCAGAATTATTCGCGCATTCTGAGTAACCATGACTCAGTTGTCGCGAAAAGGGCTGTTAGTCAGTTCTGAGTAAAGGCCGTTTAGTCAGAACTGAGTAGGTGCGGTTTTGGCGACAACTGAGTAACCGCCACTCTGAACTGAGTAGCTGAAAGTTAGCGAGTACTCTATCAACAAAAATTTGATGCACGCTTCGATCTTTTTATGAATGCCGCTTGAAAAATAAACCATTTTGAGCGTATTAAGGGGCTGCCCTATAAGAAATTAAATAAGTGCAAACAATGTTTCAAATTTATTGCTGGTAAGTTAAATAAACATAACTTCTAGGCTGAGCAAATGTTTATATACCTTAAATTTTTTTTCACTACAGAGGCAGCCAAAATAAGTTAGAACTTTTGTGTGTTTCCGCACTCCCTGGGTTTATCGGAGGCACCAGATAGCAACGAGCGATGTACAACCAACGTTCAAGAATGCTTTCTTAAGGACAATCTCAAGAAGCCCGATTCCGCAACCCTCTGAGCGGCCACTCCCACATTTCATTGCTGCTTCCTGCTACCGCTAGTATTAAATTCGGTATCTGAACAGGAATTGCGAAGTAAGTTACAAATAGAATCAAGTTTTTGAATAAAATTTAAAAAAATTGCAAAACGACGTTAGCGCCAAATGTGTTATGCAAAAAGTCGCAAGTGCATGTTAGCTCAAACAATTAAACTGATGCTCATAACGGACACAGTAGCTTTTTCTCATTTATTTTTGTATCGCATACTAAATTTGCAGATCTTTCTGAATCATACTTTAAATACTATATAGAATAAAAAATATGTTGCGAAGCTTCAACACCGAATTTCTCGAAACACGTCATGTTGCTCCCCGCATGAATCAGTATTATACAATGACTATTCCCATTATCTTCTTCCCAAGACACCCAAAAGATTACTTCTATAGTTTTGGATTATTAATGTAAGATAAGGCTTATCATTTTTTCATGATATGGAATCGTTTGGACGCACTTTACGATACAGGGAACGGGTCGTTAAGTAGAGTAACCATTCATTTTTTTTGCTTTTTTCTACTCGTTTTGAAGCGAGTGGGATGATATGTGGAATCTTTACTAAATGATCGTCTCATAAGAAAAAAACGATACAGCATTTCGTGTAGTTTTGATTAAAAGATTACAATTACGAAACAAATTTTCGTTTATTTATTCATATATTATTTTACACCTTTTATAAAAATTTTATAAAAAAAAAACTCCATACGCGAAGATAGCGTGTGCTGCTGCGCCTAATTATTCTTCGGTGACGGAGAGGTACATCAACCGGGAAACTGGCTAGTGGTGCTGTTGGTTACACATCGTATCTTTTCCGGCCACCATTGTTAGAGTTCGCTATCGTCTTCCTCCGCTGATATTTTGCCGGTTTGGTCTCGTGGCCACCTGCAGCCGTGCTTCCATCGGCCTCGCCTGAATCTTCCGGATGTTCAAGAACCGTTGCATCTTCTGGATGTGCCATTTTGCAGTGCTTTTGACAATTTTCCGGTATCCACATTTCCTTTGAATCTATCGGTGCGCAAAAATAAAATCAATTTTAATTAACATTTTCTTCTAAATAAAGAGGTTTTCACTTACCTTAACCAGCACCCTTCGTCTGGTCGTCCCCGAATGCTTCCGCTTAGATTTCGGAGGGTCCAAAAGCTACCTCCCACAATTCCGGAACACAAAACGAAAAGCTTGCGCGCTTGGCCACGTTTTTTGACGTGACAGCAGAAAATTCGATGCGCGTTGCAAAAATAATCTTTTTATTCCCGAGATGATTAATCTAATCTTTCCAAAATATTTTTTTATCATTTCGGCGTGTTGCAATAATAATCCATTTATTCAAAGAAGTATTAATCGTATCTTTCAAGAATGATATTTCATCCGTTCTAGCGGAGGCACATTTAGCCAAAACGCAATGTGAAACGTTACTATTAATGTAATCAGAACCGAATAATACTGAAGATTCAGCATATCGTATTTGACTATGCGGGTCATACGACTTAATCAAAACAAACTCTATAGACTTGTTTTATTAGTCACATCAGAAAACAGAAATCAAACGAAACGCGTTAAAAATCGATAGCTTTCAAAATGGCGATGAAAAAATTTCGATTTTTAACCTTTTTGTGGTTAATACTTGAAAACTAACGAAATGGTTGAAATTTTGGTGCAAAAATTATTGAAAAATAACCATATTGGTAGTTTTGAAGAAAAAACCATAAAATGGTTACATAAAAAGCATAAATGGTTGAAAAAAATCGAGCGTGTACCTGTTTCGATCATATTCCGACTCCGACCAGACTTCATTGAACAGACCTACTGTTTTGTAGATCGCGCGTTGAAGAAATAACAGGCGGCATTGTTTTATGTTTGAATTTTTTCTTGAATATTATTATATTGCCTACCTACTTTTCAGAAAAAAATGGATCGCTACTGTCGAATTTGTAGGTCCATCAATCCGGATCAATGTGTATCGATTTACGAGGAACACGAAGGAGAAATTATTGCCAATATGATCACCGACTGTGCGGATATTTTGGTAAGTAGTTGTCGAATTTCTTTGGATTGCTTGTTTACCGTCAGAGACATGAAACGATTATAAAACAGATAAAACTATTTTGCTATCTTCAATCAAATACTGGAACTTTAAAATTTTTATGTAATTATTGTGTCTATATCTTAACGATTCTCATATACTATGACTTTTTTTTTAAGGTTCCAGGATGTTCATTTATGCAGAAAAAATGATTTTTGTAATTGTAATTGTAATTGTTGATTTATTTACACACGAAAACCTTTTAGCAATTAAAGGCCTTTTCATAAGGTCAAGGAAATTTTAAGTACATTCGAAACAAAGTATTACATTTCTGAACAACTGTTAGTAAAATTCTAAAATAACAAACTTATTAATACGATTCCTATATCTTATCAGGTGAGCGATGAAGACGATTTACCGGAAAAGATTTGTAACGATTGTCTAGGCCAGCTGACCAAAGCATATTCGCTGAGACAACTCATCCGTGAGTCCGATGCGGTTCTACGAGAGCTGAAAGTTAAACAAGAATCAGATCCCTTGTCGCTGGAATTGCCAACAGATATACACCAATTGCCACCAGAACCTGGAAGCTCGAAAAAAATAAGCTACCCCGACTTAGATCAGATAGAAAGCGTAGAAAATTTTCCTTTCTACACAGAAATCACTCTTAAAGGTATGCGATGCTGTGCATGCGAAGAAGTATTTTCTGATAAGGATGAATTGTATAATCACAGCCAGGTATGGCATCCGCGTTCCAGCGAGCGGGAGCTGGCATGTTTTGAGTGTGCGATTTGCCACGAAACATTTCAAACGCGGTTCAAATTATTGAGTCATAACAAACGCTATGAATCAACTAAGATATATAATTGTACGGTTTGCGAAGTGTTATTTGATGCCCAGTATCGCCTCGTACAGCACCAAAAAACTAACAAAATGCATAAAAGCTTGATTGAAGGGACGCATGTGGAGTTTTTGGAAGGGGCTTTGGATGAAATACTAGGGAGAGATAAAAACCGCAGCAGGAAAAGGGTGACCAAGTCTTTGGAGTATCCCAGTGATGAATTTATTCTAGATATAGTGGAAAATGATGTGTTTGAACTTATCTATGTTGGAGGAGAACGTTGTTGCGGCTGTAATACAATTTTTCCAATTTACGATGAATTGGTAAAGCACTGTTCTGAAAAGCATCCCATCAAGAAAGCTGCTGAAAATCAGTTTCAGTGTGAACTATGCTACGGAATATTTGATTCCATACAGGCTTTCAGTAGACACAACTCAGCTAGAACTCGCAAAGAGTTGTATTACTGTAAATTGTGTGATATATTTACTGATGAAAGATTTCGTTTCGAGCAGCATCTTAAGCTCAATGGAAACCACCAGGGGCTATTGGAAAAAAGTGGATTCGAAAGAATTGAATTACCAGAGGAAAAACCGACAGCAGTCCTTCGTGCAGTTGAACAATATATAGAGACAGATATTGTTGCAGGGATTCGTTGCTGTGGATGTGGCTTTGAATGCTCTAGCGAAGAATCGCTAAGAATACATGCAAACAGCAATCATAGAGGTGAAAACATCTATGAGGACACGAAAAACGTATTTAAATGTGAAATGTGTCACATTGGCTTCCCTAAGCAAGCTTATTTGACCTACCACAAAAACCGCGCACTTCAAAAGTTGAGATACAGTTGCCAAATTTGTGACTACCAGTCGGAAATAAAACATAGAATAGTTGAACATTTAATCGGCCCAATCCACGAGCTTAATTTGGAAAATTCGGTTAACAAACGACCAAAAAAGGTTGCGACCGAAGAATCAATATCTAACAACTATGGTTGTTGCTTCTATAAATGTACGCTCACATTTGAAGATTCCAATGCTCTTTTGGCTCACGTTGAGGAACTACATAGTGCCAAAAGACGAGAAAATGCCGAAGAACGTGACCCTAGTGGAGCTTTTATCTGTTACATCTGTCACAGAAGCTTCCGCAATGAAAGATCACTACAAGTACATCAATTTCCTCGGAAAAATGCCGATAAGCCCGAGTACGAATGTCAGTTCTGTGGGGCCGTTTTTGCCACACAAGTTACTTTAATTTCGCATGAGAAAGCGCACACTGGCGTTAAAGAATTCGATTGCGATCACTGTGGCAAATCATTCTATGATGAACGAATGCTTCGCGTCCATAAAGTTTGCCATAAAGAGGATCGTCCCTATGCGTGTGATGTGTGTCCTAAAAAATTCCATCGCCGAGGAGGTTTGCGAGTAAGTGGAACATAGATTTTAGAAAAAAAAAGATTTTACTTTGGTTTTCATTCCATTTAACATAGGTCCATCGGCGCACCCACGGTGACAAAATTTGGGAATGTTCAGTGTGTCCAAGCAAGTTCAAAACTAGCGCGGCGCTGAAAATTCATTGTAGAAAACATACCGGTGAACGACCGTATCAGTGCCAGTACTGCGACAACCGGTACGCCCATGTTTCTGATAAGCGACGTCACGAGATGGCAGCACATACTAAAGAGAAACCCCATAAATGCGACAAATGTTCTATGGCTTTTGTACGTAAGCAACAGCTTACGGTTCATGCTCGTGTACATACTGGAGAAAAACCGTTTGTCTGTGAAGTTTGTGGAAAAGATTTCTCCCAGCCAATTTCTTTAAAAAATCATATGAAAGTGCACGGATCGCAAGGTGTATCTCAGAGTGGTGATGCAAATGCTACGGAAGAGACCGATTATTCGATTGAAAGGGATAATCAAGCAGGCGAAGAATCGTACGAAGATATGGAGGTGATCAAGGAAGAATATCTGGAAGAAGATGATGACCCCGAACAGTCAACTGTAGAGTAATGTAAGTCGATTTTTATTTCTTTGCACAATTTCCCCCTAATAAATATAGTTTGTTCCATTGTATCTGAAAATTTTCATCACATTTGTGAAAGCCATATATTGACTCAACCGATGTCAACTTGAAAACCTGTTGAAAAGGCTCATACTCAATCTCACTATTTTCGGGTCAGATTTTTTTTTCATTTGTCATCAATATTAGTAAGAAAAAACTTCCATCTACCGTAAATAATATCTATTTTATAAAAAATTTAACCTTAACAATCCTTTAAATTTTGCCTTTTGATTATTAAATGTATGAAGATATAATATACTTATAATAAAGTCATTTAGCAGCGCCACCCACGGTCTTCGGTGAAGCCTTGGGTGGCTTTAGGAAACCACGTTTCCTTAAATACCGAACTATGAAAGGCGTTGCGCCCAGTGTTATGCTTATCCTAACTGGTGCGAATACTTTATGGATGGCGTAGGCGATCACAAATGTCCCAGTACCGGCACCAGCTTTGGTGGCCAACGTTGATCCGCCGAGCCCATATCGTTCCAATAGTGCTACCATATCTATTCCGCTGTAAAGAAAAAGGAATAAAACATTGCATTAATTGATGTACTCAATGTGCAATGATTACGATTAATGTCCGTGTGGTTGGTTTCCATAATTTACAAACCTAGAAACTAAAACATAACAAGCTCCCAAGGAAGCTAAACTGATTCCTACATGAAAAATCATAACGGTGGAACCATACTCCTTGACAGCCTTTTTGAGTTTGTCTTTTCGTGTCAACTGAACCTCGGGAGCGACGTCTGAATCGGTCGTTTTTTCTTTCAATACTTCCGGTTCCTCAGTCATTTGTTTAGCTTTCGGATTGTTTTGAGCCATTTGACGATGACAAAGTGAAAATGTTCTAATGCTACTGTTAGTGTTACCGATAAAAATGCTTTTATTAAGCAGCCGGTGCTTGTTATAGCTTTCTAGCAACGCCAAAGTACCTTTTGGTTGAGGTTTGTCCTCGTAGCTGGACCAATCCGAACGCACTTCCTTACGCAGGTTGGTGTAGTGAGATGCTTGTAAATCCTGTGCCATGAATTTGCCCTCCTGCGCCCAGCCTCCGCCAGGCATGTTCAGATGCGTAAATTTGTGCATGCCCCCGAACGGGCTCGGGACGTTGCTCTGCATCACCGAGTGCATTGACACTCCCCCGCGAGAATCGTACGACTGCACGTGCGGATCAACGCTATTCAAGCGAACATTGGAATTATCCACGGTGACGTCGATGTTATTGGCCACGTAAGAGGACTGGTGCGTCAGTATTGCAGACGAATTAATGTCCCGGGCACGATGCGGCGAAAAACGTGTCGTTTCGGTTGGATCGATGTTGGCCGGTAGGGGCAAGGCTGCTGCAGCGGGATAATCACGCTGCACCGATAGATGAATGTTTTGGGTGCGTTTGGGTGAAAGATTACCTGCAAAAAAGGATTTTTTGTTTTAGTATTTATTAAGCCTTTCCTCTCATTCCAACTATGTGTACATCTTTCAAAAACGGTCAAAAATCTAACGCCAAGAACTGCTTTGAAAAATCATGTATAATGTGTTTAAAAAAACGAACTCAAACACATACAGGATCTCAATGAAACATGATGTTTCCTTTTTAACTCTAAGCGTACATCTTTCGAGGATATAATGGCTAGCATCTTCCAAATGCTAAAACCAACAACGCACCGAAAGTGTACTATGTATGCCGTGACCGGGATTCGATCTCATACCCCCTGACTTAGAAGACTTGAAGGCTATCCTCTACGCCACGGGCGGCGGCAGATCTGGCACATGCAGATCACGCTCCACTTGGTCTAACCACCTCGCTCGTCCCTGCTTGTCCCGTTACTACCGGATTCGTAGTCCGGTATTTTCGCAACATGTCCTGCCCAGCGTATCCGGCAAGCCTTTAACACCTTCTGGATACTGGGTTCGCCGTAGAGCCGATCGAGCTCGTGATTTATCCTTCGCCTCCACACTCCGTTCTCTTGCACGCCGCCAAAGATGGTTCTAACACTCGTGGCTCGAATACGCTGAGTGTACGCTGGTCCTCCTCGAACAATATCCATGTCCCGTACCCGTAGAGAACAACCGGTCTTTTGAGCGTCATGTACAGGTTACACTTTGAGCAAGGGCTAACTCTTCTCGACCACAGTTGCTTGTGGAGTCCAGAGTAGGCATGACTTCCGCTGATCATTCGCCGAAAGATCTCGCGTCTGGTCTTCATTGTCTGCGGTCACCAGTGAGCCGAGATGGACAAAGTCTTCGACTATCTTCAGCTCGTCGCCGTCGATTGAGCTTCCCGGAAAAGCCGTTCTCATCCATAATTTTCCACAGCGTCACGGTCGATCATGTAGTATGTGGCTTTAAAGTCGTTGAATAGATGATGCGTAGGGACTTGGTGTTCACGGTTTCGAACGGGTTAACTTCACTCATCGGTTCGAGTGGCTTCACATCGTCGTTCCTCCTCTAGGTGGCGCTTATTTTCCTGGAAAATTCAAACTCCCTGGCTTTTCCGCTGTCGGTGATTTTCCACGTTTCGAAAGGTGCTTCTTTGCTCTACTGCCGCCCGCGCAGCTTTCTTTTCGTCGATCATCCTCCTACACTCCTCGTCGAACCAGTCCGCAACTCTATTGATGGCTGTCTTGATGGTACCCCAACAGTCCTCGAGAGGGGCAAGCTCGCCCTTTACCGGCAGCGCTGCTTCGTGCGATTGATCGTAGTCTACCGCAACCTCAGGTTGCATCAGTCGTGCGATATTTAACAGAGGCGGGCGTCGGTTTCGTGTGTTGTTCAATACGGAGAGTAATGGGATCTTTGCCGTCACCAGGTAGTGGTCTGACTCGATGTTAGCGCCCCAACCATCTAATACTGACCATATTGACTGGACACTCGATTTCGTTTTCTGGATAATTTTTCCAACAGTATGCAATGTCGATTCCAGAGTGCGCATCGATCGATTTGAAGAAATGCTATCCCACACTGAACAAAATCGGGCTATAAGGTTTATCGAGAATTCTAGTGATTTCGCACTAAAGGAAAATCCAATACTTTTTATCATTAGACGTATGATTTAATTTAAAGGAAAATCCAATGAATATTATAGAGAGCAAAATTAATAAATTTTATTGTTTAACATTGTGTAATGAATCGTTCTATCATTGTAATAAAATATGCCTGGTATTTCAAATTATTTTATTCTAATATTTCTCATCATTAATAAATTCACGAATTTTTCTCGATGTTTGACATTTATTGCAGCAAATCTAACCTAAAAAAATACTTCCAAAAATGGATAATTAAATCTGCACTGCACTTTTTGTTGTACAAATCCATAATGGGATGTAGTTCCTTTGCGTGATGCATGTTCATCTGGCGCAAAATCCTTATTCATTCCGGGGTGCTTATGACAAACAAACTTATCGAAAACTTTCCTGTTCTAGATAGAATTTATGACTCCGTTATATCCGCTCCACTCGGCATATTCGGATCATTAAACGCATTGATTTTTAAACACGGTACATACAATTTTACGTTCTTCCAGCGAGGTTATGTTTTCTGAAAAAAAAAATCCGCATATAGAATTTCAAAAGAAATCTTTCAAAAATATGAATTACCTATGTATGTTAAAGACAGAGCTGTGCTCGTACTCGCTGAAATCCGAAGCTGTTTTTCTGCGCTGCTGTCCGGCATTCCAAGACCAACAATGATTCACCTGTTGGGATAAATTCCAAAATATTAACAACTAAGCCGTTCAGTCATTAGATATTTTCGTCGTTCCACTTACCTCCATAAATTTTCGGCTAATGTCGCGGCGATGAGGTTCATCTGGTTAAATCCTTCGACGAAACATTACTGGTACCGAAGTACTCATAAAATCGTTCTTCTCAGTTTATGCTTCCCGAACAAAAATGAAACCTGTTTCTTCTTAAAGGTGCATTTACAGTTCTTTCGAACGTGAAAATGAAAAAACTTATATTCTTCAAAAACTCGACTATGCTGCATTTCTTGGCTGCGAAACTAGGTGGAATAAATGCGGAATGGTTGAACGATTATTTTTGAACTGATTTCCTTGTTCAAAGCCCTTTAATCTTAATTTTATTTCAATTCCCCCGATTTTCACTGCGGAATTTTTTTTTCCGCGTTCACTGACATTCCGCTCGAAGTGTAAACGCACTGAGCGAACGTGAAAACGGAAAACGAACAAGAGTGGTGAATATAAATTCCGCGTTCATTTTCACGTCCGAATGGCAATGTGCATTCTGAAAAAAATTTCACCGATGACGGAAAAATTTTTGCTTCATAAAAAATTAGTTTTTTTTTATTTGTAAGCACATTTGAAGGCAATTAAAGGCTTAAAATACTACGAGTTTGAAATGAAACGCATACGATATTTTTTTTTAACTTTAAAACCCGCTTGGGCATCATTTAATTGCACCTGTTGGAAGAGTTTCTCGACGAATAAATGTACCTGTTGGAAGAGCTTCTCAATTCTCAACGAATAAATGTAAATGAAGATCATCGAATGGCCAGATTCCATTGAAATAAAAAAAATAGATTCCGCTTTGTTCAAATGTGTGTTTCAGAAAAGGTTTGGAAATAATTATGAAAATGTATGAAATCATTCAAAAATAATGTGTTTTAAGGAGAACTGAAAAGCAGAAAAATTAACAAACAAAAGAGTACTGATGCATTTTAATTAAATAAAAACCTTTTCAATTGTTTCACTAATTAAAAGTAATTTTGAAATTTTTGTTTGTCAATTTTTAATCAAGAACAAAAAATGGCTATCTTGTAGAAGTTATATTCATAACGTCCTTTCAATAAGTTTTTCAAAAGAAACGAATCGCTAAAGCTCGTTACTCCTTGATCGATAAATACTTTTTAGGAGTACTTTAAATTCATAAAATTTAATTTAAATTCATTGTATTCAAAGATAAGAACTTTGGGATTATTTGATTAAATCAATCGTTTTCAAAGCTGAATATGTTTTGAAGAAGAACAATATGTTTTTTTGAGAAACTTGAATTTAAATTTGAGCATTGGTTCGACAAGTATCGATCAAAACATTGCATTGGTTGAATGATCTGTCATTTTCCGATCGAAACCAATTTCTACCCGCAGTTGAACAAACCTCTTACTAATTTTGAAGATTTGACCGATTTGACATTTCACTGCGGAATATTTTTTCACTGTGGTGAGTTCACGTTCACGTTCGAGTTCGAGTTCACAAGAACTGTAAACCGGGCTTAACCAACGATTCAGGCACGCTGATATGTATATTAACTTCAAAATGATTAAATGTAAAGGAATTTTCTATAAATTTTTCTAGGTATAACAAGTTACTGAAATTCATTGGATTTTTCTATATTTTGTATTGGATTTATTGTTAGCTTCTATCACACACTGAACGTTAAAATTCAATGAATTGACCCTATATAAACCTTATAGCCCGATTTTGTTCAGTGCAGTTAGGAAATGCCACCCAACTTTAAAAATAAAACAGGCAATTTCTACGATAAAATCGGGCTAAATAGGACCATTTTTCCTACAAGGCATTTTTTGACAAATTTTTCAGGTTCGCAACCTGCCGTCGGTATTGCGAATCTGCAAAATCTGACAACAAAAAATTAGACAGAAAATCGTTGAATTTTTGTTCTAAGTGTCATGTCAGTGTGGTCAGTGCATCTAACGTCGATAATGTCCGAAAATTGCCGGCTGTCTCAAAACGTGGTCGATCTGTGACAGCATACTTGTGTGGGAGGCGGTGCTGGAAAAAGGCGAAATCGATAAGTCTGAAGCCGTGGTCAGCTGGTGCGTGCTGAACCATCCAATCGTCGGTTTGAATTCCTCCCCCTGGCGAACCTGAGCATTGAAATCCATGATGATCTTCTTATCATGTTTTGGGCAGCAGTCGTATATATTCACGTTCAAGCTGCGCGTAGAATTCGTCTTGTCACCGGTACTTCCAATAATGGCATGACCATCTTAGCACGTTCGTAGCGTGGAGTCCTTCCAACATACCTCCTGCAGCAGACCGCTACGATGTCGAATTTACGGCTCTTCAATTGGTTGGAGAGCACAGCCCATGAAATTTAGAGATCTGCAGTTCCATGTTCCAATTTTCAATCGCTGGTCCCTTTTCGTCGCGTGGGTCTTTGTCGACTTCCATCCAAAATTTGTTGTTCATTGTTCGTTGAGTTTTTCTGTAGTCACGGTTACTCAACTGCTTCACAATTTGCAACAATTTCCACATTTTCTATCTCTCTCTCTCTCTCTCTCTGAGCACTGGTTTCTCTCATTTTAACTCAAATTTACTCATTTACCCGCACAATTGGTCACAATTGACCACAATTTCAATCATTGACTGCACAATTTGTGTGATCATTAACGTATTTTCTCTCTTCATCTCAGTCTCCCGGGTTGCTTGCACCACGGGGAGGTTGAAAATCGGTGTTGTAAGATAAGAGGTGATATCCCGCATGTAGCAGTATCATACAATAACGATCCCCATTATCTTTTTCCCAAGACACCCGAAAGATTCCCTTTATAGTTTTGGATTATAAAAGAACGATTATACAAATCGTTTTTTCATCAAATGGAATCGTTTAGACACAAATAACGATACAGGGAACGGGTTGTTAAGTAAACAAACGATTCATTTTTTTGCTTTTTTCTTTGTTCAAAATGTAGCTGAAAGCACCTGAAAGATAGATGTAATCGTTATCTTATCATTTTTTCCAAAAATTGGTGACGCTACAGGTTATCTTCAAAATATCTTTTTGTCATCAAGGATAAAAAAGAAGAAGATTCATTTTATAATCTCTTATAGAGATAATATTATTTATTCGACTATATTAGATTGTTTTATTTAATTCATATTAATTATTAATAATTTTATCTCAAAAAAATACTGTTCGAACTGAGAAAATTATCATCGGTTAGCTTCAGGGATGAACAATGCTGACAGTAATGACCAAAGACTTTCTATGAGTTGTAATGAACGCTGGATTCTTAGAGTTACGCGGTACTTTGACCACCTCCGGATCCGTGACTGACGTTGCAAGTCAATGAGGATTACCGGGGAGTGTAGGTGATGATTATGCGATGAAAGACCTCTTGCGGCTATGATTGCCGTTCGTGGAGTTCGCGGACTGCTGAGTAATGGTTTTGATATGGAATTTGTTCTAACGCATTTGAATTTGTTTCAATGATGTTGTAGAATGCATTTAGCGCATCACAGTTACCTGTTTGTCGCAAACGTTTTGACTTCAGTAGTTAAACCTCTTCCTTCAGTAGAGGTTAATATTTTGTGTGATTTTTTTTCTGGCGGGATAAAGTTGGAGATGAACACGAATGGAGACTGCTTTGTGGTCCTTGATCCAAATGATTGGCGATTAGTTCCATCAGACTGTATAAGAGCTTTAAATGGAAAAATAATAAATTTGAGTAAGATTTTTTCCTTTGTAGTTATAATTTCAAAAGTTCTGTAAATAAATTTAATTAAAAAAGTCTTAAGAAAACTTACTTAAGTTTGTGCTTTCGAAATTGTTTCATGCTGCGTTTGTTCCACGCCTGCCGATGAAACTTGAGCAAACCACGAAGAATCTTTTTCCGTTCGAATGGTAACTGGAATCCCAACTCGCAGAAATCTTGATCCGTGAGCTTGGGAAACATTCTTCTTAGCGAACATTCCCAAATGATGCTCGCTGTACATCCCCTAGAAAAACAATCCTATTTCCTTGCTGATAGCTGGATAGACACTATTTGCTGTGCTCCTCTGCTCGCAAATATTCTTATAGGTGTCGTAATGCAAATAGTTATATCAAATAGGCCCTCTTCGACGAGGAAAAGCTCAACCTGACTTATTGTGAATTGGTTTTCTTTTTTTGGTTATTTATGATAGGAATGAAAGCTACTGCCGTGGTGATTGTCTCTTTCGCTGACAAGTGGATAGTGATGCGTGGGGACGCTTCGGATGGATGATTTGGTGGTAGTACCACCTGGGCTGTGTTAAAATCAGCTGTTTCCGCCATTGATTTCCCACTAGTTTCAATACCGGCCGCCCCGGAGACCGAACTTTTTCCATCGACAGATTCAGTTGAAGTACACATTTTTTTTAATCCGGATTCATCGTTTTCACTAGATGCGTTTTGAAACGAAGGTTTCATTGGAGAACGACCGATGCTTCTCTGTATATTTCTTATATATTTGCGATTCAGGGCTAAATTCGAGTCTTCTATGAGAGACACGTTTTTCTTCCGAACCATCTCGCTGATCCAACAACTGTTTCAGATAAATTGCACTGCAACGTACAACCGGAAATATAAATGGTGCCATCGGAGATTATGCCTTCTCATACGGTGTTAGATTTGGGTTATTTGAGATAATAAAAATGTTCAATAGTAAATAACAAATAGAAGGAGAAAACCTTTCCCAACCCGTTCTGCTGATTCTGCGACACCAGCAACCTTGAAAAAAAAACAACAAAAAAAGTCAAAAATATTGATTTTTCGCAATTCTGGAGTTTCGATTATGCTGGTTCCGGAACATTGCAATTGCTGCTCACCTCAAGGAAAAACGAAACAAAAACGAAACTTACCTTTTTACTGCCAATTTAAAGATAAGTCCGGAAGAATCCTTTGTGTCACCGGAGATTCCTTTTAATGCGATCCGATCCGAAAGTACCCCGTGGGAAAGATTAACGACTTTCTTCTCGTCATATTTATTCTAGTTAAACGAATAATTATGATGTCCAACACCGGTATTTCCCATTTTTGATTCTGTCCGAATGGTCTCGACCGGCAAATTTAACTTCCGGACCATTTCCGCTATATGATACGCTGGATGTGCTGCTTAGCCCTGGTGAAGATATTTGAAACATTTTAAATATAGTTTATGACTATCAAAATTGTTTAAAACTTACGTTTCAGCTGATAATTGCAAAAAATTAGGAGCTTCGAACTTTCCAACACTTTCAAGCGACCAAAACACGCCATTTTGTTTGGTTTGTTGGCAGCGGAGACACACGTCACACTCGGATGTATTCGGAGTTTAATTTTACGGATTATTGCTCTTATCTTTCAAAAATATTTTTCAATCATTCCAAGCGAAGACACATAAAAAATGGAAAAGTTGTTAAAAATTAAAAGATTTAAGAACGATTACTGGAATAGTCTCTATTCATGTAATCAGAACAGAATAATATTCACGATTCAGGGTATGATATTTGATTATGCGGGATGACCACTACCCGAAGGATAGGTATATGGAGTCTCGAGTTTTTTTTTCTTTTTCTCGGGATTTTCATCCCGAAGGATGATTCATCCCTCTTCCTTCCGGGGCAGTTGTTTTTTGCTGTTGTCGCTTTTGTTTTGTTTTTCTTTTTACATTTCTGCAAAAAGATTGGTCATACGAAGGAATGACAGCACTTTTTCCTCCTCATCTGGGTCGTTGGAAAGAATTTCTCGTAGGCTGTTTGCAAGTTGTCCGACTGTTCGGGCTTGTTGGTGAACTAGGCATTGCGTTAAGAGTTGAGATGTGTTTAACAGTTAGTGGCACATTACAGGCATGGCATACGGGGGGGTCTTCTCTTCCTATTGAGTGACCGTGGGTCAGCCTTGTATGACCAATACGCAGCCGTGTCAGGGTTCGTCGTTCAAGGAATGCCTTCCGGTCGTTCCATCTTGAAGTGCAGTTCTTCACCTCTCTCAGTTTGTTGTCTCGGCATACGTTCCACTCATGGCTCCAAGCGAGAGAAAGCTGTTCCTTTAGCCAGTGGATAGCATCTTTGGGAGGGATGGGTATATTTGGTGGTTCTTGTTGACTGCCTTCAGTAGCTAATCGCTCTGCGGCTTTATTGCCCGGGATATTGGTGTGTTCGGGAATCCAGCACAAGATTATGTTTTTCTGGCAAGGCGGGATAAGTCATGGATCCAAGGATGCTTGATATTTCCGGCCAAAACAGCTTTTAGGACACTGGCCGAGTCGGAAAAAATAACAGACCCGGATTGGGGGCACATGTCTTCAGCTGCTTTCAGAATAGCGAAGGCTTCGGAACTGAAGACAGAACACTTAGAGGGTAATGCAAGTGCTAGACTGCCAGTACTACAAAATATCCCGCATCCAACACAGCCATCAGTGGACTTAGAACCGTCCGTGTAAAGTTTGGGAAGATCTTTATATTTTCTCTCGACGAGTTGAAGGAAAAGGACTGGCTGATTACTGAACTTTCTCGGGCGCGTAATTTAGAAAGCAGGCTTAGATCCACTTGTGGGATTGGCGAATCGTATTTGCATTGTCTAGGTTCGGGACGAGAGGTTTTTGCAGGGAGAGATGTGTTGTGCTTCTGTAGGAAGTTTTCAGCTCGTCTGATCATGGAGACAGTTGAGTCACGTTGGTAGGATAACCAGCGAATGACGTTATTCGTTAGGGTTCTTGGATAGGACGTATTGAAAAGGATGTTGGCCACGTTCAGCCATTAAGCCTAGTCCACACTAGGAGACGGTTCGTCTCGAGACGGTCTCAGCGTCTCCCATTTTATTCGAGAGACACTGAGACCGTCACAGGTTTCCAACAACAATAACCGACAACAAAGTTCGTCTCATAACAAAAATCGCAGTTCATGTTGCCTAGTGTGGACAAGGCTTTAGGGATGTTATTGGGCTGCTTTTAAATGCTCCGCTAATAATACGGATAGCTTGGTTGTAAGTTGGTTCGATACTATTAAAGATACGATCTTCTCCTCTACTGAACAAGCCGAGTCCATGAAGCATAGTTGGTAGGAGCCACCCGTGAACAAAACGGAATAAAGATGTGCGAGAACCAGCTGTCGGACTGTCGGACTCTGTTGGCGTGCGATGCGGGTGGTGTGAACTAGAGGTATTCCCGAATAGAAAAACATTGTGAAAAAACAATGAATTTCATTTTCACATCACCATGGATTTTATAGTTGACACTATGAATAACATGATACAAGAAACGTTGAATGCACTGTCAAGTTCATCGTTTTCGACAGTGAAATTTACGGTTTAGACCAAAATTACCATGAAAAAAGGGGGTTGTTAAGCAACTTAACCATGAAAAAATCAACTTTTTTCCATACATTTCAGAACACAAAACTATAAAATAGATGGTTATTACATCTTCCAAATTTGCTCAAGGAAACTGTGAAATTCAATGTTTTCCAACGAGTTTGCATGGTTTTAAGGAAGATTAAATTCAATGTTATTTCGTGATCTTACAATAAAATTGTCGTGTTTGGTTTTTTTTTATATAATATTTATTTCTGAACCTAACATATTTTAATTTACACAATAAAAACATTTAATAATAACACTTAACACTATACACGAGAATGCTGCCATTTTTCCGTCGATCATCAACTGGAATGCTTTGAAACTCGCATTACGCGATTCTGGCTAAGTGACTTATTTCCACTTCTTCAAAACCTTGTGTGAAGGAATTATGACGCTGAAATTGAGAAAAAAAAATTAGAAATGAGTTTTTCTTCCAAGCTTCGATAAAACTTACCGTTTTGATCATATCAACACTAGATGGTTGGATATTTTTGCAGGAAACCCATCGAAAATTGTTGTTGCCGAATATGCCGACCGAAAATTGTTTGAGCAAAACAAAGTTGCCGCGGCTGTCAAAACCGTACACGAAAAATTGATGATGTGTAAATTTTTGTACTAAAAGCTATAAGATGTACTTTTTACCATGAAATACAAGGTCACCTTCGAATTCATTGGAACATGAATGTAATACCATGGTTCCTGCTATTCGGGTTGTTTTGTTGTCCATAGTGAGTGGCGGTAATTTGCTTAATCTCCTCTCCCTGTGACTGAAGTGCATTAAGGAGTCTCGAGTTGCACATTATCTACCATTCGCCAGCCAAAACACTCAAAAAGTACGATTAAATCACTACACCAATTTCACAATACGTAGGCAAATCTTGCTCATGCAAAGTGTAGATCTCAAAACTTGCAAACTTGTCGAAAACTGAAAATACGTTTGTTCAAAAACTTGAACCAAGTTTATTTTTAAACCGAAAGATCTAAAACTTTTCTGAAGAAAAGTGATGACGAAGATGATGAAGATGATGACAGGTAATGGACGAGTGGATACATACCCAAGCAACCAGAATTCCCTAAAAAACGGTTCATAGAAGCTTAATCAGCTCTCGTTTCTGTCTGAAGAGAATGCTAAAAAGCCGAAAAAAAATCCGATTGACAGATTGCTCGGACAACCAGATGACAGATTGCTAGGTTGCCGGTCTATCATGGTCTATCTCATTGTCGAATACACACAAATATAGATTCCTTCTTTTGTCACAACCCCCCCCCCCCCCTCCCCTTCCTCAGAAAATTCCAAAAAATCAAAAGAGTGGAATAAATAAAGTCTGAAGTATTTTATGTAAATTTCGAAAAATTATTTTTATTTATTTTTCGCATTATTTTTTATTCCCCCCCTCGCGATGTTGAAGGATTTGAAATGTGTTCCGGCCTTATATGGTTTTGATTACAAAAGCTACCTACGCCTATAGAATTGAACCGCTGATCTCTATGTTCCTTATTCCGTTTAAAAGACTTTCGGTACAGTTAATAAATATTAACAAAAATTCTCGTCATCAGAAATTTATTCGAATATCTTAACATTGAGAGGAAAAATTCTCTCTACATGTTACATATTTCAAATTTTCACGAATTTTCCTTTTTGTGTAGAATTCCATTATGTAAATATCAGTACTTATAATATCAAAACAAATACCATGATCGAAAATTGACAGACATTTTTGACATGTCGCTTAGAATTCCCAAATAGGTTCTTCAAAACACCTAAAAGTATGTAGAACGGTGCGTTAGAAAGTGTTTAGCAAACGTTTTCAACCTTCTCGAAAGAAGTTGCATTAATAGTGCTTGTAAGTTCCGTTATCGATATTTTAACCACTCAAAGGGCGATGGAAGTTCCTGAGTAACGTTTACGTGACATGAGTCACCTGGAGCTCCCATAAAACATGTTTTCAGCCAAATGTGAACTTTGTAGTTCCATCTTTAAGTAAAAACGCGACTTTTGGTTGCTTGGATATTCACTATGCAAGGTTATCCGATTCCATGAAGCTGAAAACGCCAAACGTCGTGACGGTAGCACTTTGAACATGTGAAGCTGAGAACATGCCGTTGTCTGGTGGAAAGGTCTTGTCCCGAAACAAAATTTCTTCAGTATTCAAAACTCAGAACCACAATGTGAAGCTTACATATATCAACGACGATTGAATGGCTTTATTACTGCTGTTGCAGTTATGTATGAGTCATAAACTTATCTATAACTTCAATGTAAATTGATTGAATTGTTTTGTAACAAAGCAAGGAATGGTTCGTTCTTATTGTAACTGTTGTAATTTTGAAGGATGTACCGTTATCATTTTTTCTTTACAATAGTAAAAAAACACTTACCATCAATTGACCCGAGGACACCGGTTGACATGGATCGGCTTGGGCCCGTGACTTTGAGGGCGGTTTTGAAAACTTGCTGCACTTGCTGCGCCATTTCTTCTACTTATGCAGAATTGCACCTATTAGGTCCACAATGATGTGATTTTTCGTTCGTGGTTTGTTACTCGTCACGCAATTCCAGCCCTTCAGGCTTTTTGGCCTTGAACTTGCTTGTTGTTTGCAAAAGAACGGTACAGTTAGATGGACCACTTTGTTATTTGCCACTTTTATCAGAAGGTCCACGCAAGATGAGGGGATTGTTTGGACTTTGAGCACGACCGGTTTATTTTTCGTTTCTTCTGAGCCTGAACTAGGCAAAGTTGCATCTACTAGCGATGAGCACTAAACAATGACTGAGGAACGTTGAAAGTTGCAGGTACCTACTTCCTTTCCTGCTGTGGTGCGCTCGCGAGCACAACGATAGAAGATATTATTATTATCGTTGCTGGTGTTTGCCTGCTGTATCGGCAATTTTTTCCGCGCTAGCTCCGCAGACCGGTGTGAACTGGTTTCTGGATTGGGACTTTTGCTGACTACTCACTAAACCATCAAATGAATAAAGAGAGGCACTGGTTAATTGATTGAATTTGTTCAGACTTTGTTGCGGCATTGTTTTGTTTTATGGTTCAAAAATGTTTTCCACAATTACTTATAGGATACCATAATGATCGTTTGATAAGTACCAAAATATTGGATTATTAATGAACAAGCGATTTTACGAAGTTTTTTCTAAACGCAACCAAAACCTGATATTTTCTTCTGTGGTCAGGACGTCCAGTATTTATAACTGCTGAACTTACAGGACGATCTCATGCCAGGAAAAAATTGCTCAGGAAAATAACTTTCAAATACACCTGCGGATTAAAGCTGTTTTCTCCTGTGATTTGCAGAAATTTTGTATGCTGAAGGCTCGAAGCATTTTTCTTTCGAGATTAACATGGATATAAAATATTTATCATCGCCGAATTAAAAAAAATCATCGATATAGATATAATTTTACGAAAATAACTTATTTTCACTTTCGGTGAAGCAAAAATTACTTTCAATTTAAAAAAAAACCGACCAGAGTAAATGCCGAGAAAAAAACAAATTCGAAAACACTGGACATATACTGCCGTTCCAAGCAAAACTGTCCCATGTGACTTTTGGGTAATTTCCACTTTTTGGCTTGAAACGGTCTCTTTTAGTGTTAACTTTCGATTTAAAACACAAACAAGTAAGATAGGACTTTGTTCTGAACTTATAACGAAATTTTCGTCAAGGTGGTTGCCTCTATGTTGATAGTTCTACGCAAGAATGTCATATTACTGAAAATTCTATGAAAAATGCCTATTTTATCAAAAAATTCTCTTAAGATGAGTTTAAACTGTCGAATATACTGTTATTCACCGAAAAGAACATAGAGGGTTGAGGAGGAGCGAGGAGCTTTGAGTGATTTATTCGGTGAAATTTTCACCAACACTTTTCGGTAGGCCCAACTTACAGGATCGATACTCAACTATAAATTTTTATAAACAAGGAGGAACGCATTTCGCGAATTACGGTTCAACTTGATTTTTTGGGAAAAATAGAAACTATACAAGCTTTTAAAATGATAGAAGAAGTTCAGCCGCGTGACAGTTTTTCGTTAAAATCGGTATGAGATCTGATTCTACGCAACAGTGTCACACGAAGCATTTTTGGCTCTTATTCTTCGTTTGTTGTAGGAAAAGTTTTTTTTTTTGCAGAAAACATTGTAAAATGATAAACCTTGAACTGTCAACAACGAAAAAACTGTTGGTGAATTTTAAGTTTGGCAGAAAAATTTAAAATATAGCTGAAATTTCAGTCGCGTTTTTCACGCTCGCTCGTTTTTTCACATGGGACAATCTTGCTTGGAAGGGCAGTATATTTGTGTCAGTAAAGTCATGCAGAAAATTTTCTAGTTCCTGGGCACTCAGAAAAGGATTTTTTTTTTCTAATTTTAGGAGCAACGAACTATTCGGAGATTCGGATGGTTATCTTGCGCCGTGTTTCAAAGAATATTTGTCGACATGTAACGGGTTTCCTGAAATTTGAGCAGTTTTCCTATGATTCGGAGGGTCAGGGATAGGTTTTCGAAAATCAGTCGAAGAACGAAAGAAGGGGGAGGGGTGGCAGGGGGATCAGTTTCAAATGTGTCTACAATATAAGCTGCACACTGATACGTTTTCTCCCTTGAATTTCATTGAACAAAGTCATTTCAAAAATATAAAACAAGAGAAGAATAATGAAAACTTATAACAATTTTTCTCAATATACTCATTTCAATATTCTTCTATTTTCTTTTTATCAGTGATAATTTTAAACTAATGCAAGTTACGACAATTTTCTTGTTATCAACATTTTTTCGCAGTGAATATCATAGATTCGCTGGTTGTTGTATAAAATGATACCTAAGTTGTGTAACTTATACATCCTTTTACACAACAACCAGCGAATCTACAATATTCACTGCGAAAAAATGTTGATAACAAGAACATTTTCGTAATTTGCACTAGTTTAAAATTATCACTTTAAAAGCTCTCTAGAGAATTTCTCGTTATAAATGTCATTCTACAAATGAAAATAATACACACATTGTTTAGTGATGAAAATGTAGAGCAAAATTATCGTGTTATCAAAATTTTTTACCTGAGCTTCTGAATATCAGCGCTAGGCTCAACACGAAATTTCTTTTATTCTCATTTTGCAACAATACGTTTGAAAAGACAAACTTTTGAGATAAGTGTTAGTTAATTATTGCTATGAATTTCAAACTGATTGTAAGACTCAGATATTTCATTATTTTACTGAAGTATTTCACTTTTTTCCGATAAGGCCGATAAACTATTTAACAAACATAAATAACGGTGATTAGATTCTTTATTGGAGTAATTTACTGAATCGTGTTTGGAAATTTCGTATAAATAATTTTAATTTATAAACACAATTATCGTTGGAAATTCTGATTTTGATTTTTCAATTTCTTAATATAAAAAATCAACACTCTTAATATAGATTTAGTTGTAATTTGTTGTAAGATTATCAAAATCTGTGTCTGAAATGTGAAGCTTCTGGAACTTAATTTAAATTGATTTGCTCTTGAATTTCGACGTTATTATAAAAAAAAATCAATTTTAATTGTACTGAAACGAATGAAATAGTTAAAAATTTGCAACAAATAAATTATATAAAAAAACGAAAATCGTTTTTTTTTCTTCATGTAGGTAGGTACCTATACATAAATTCAATTTTTTAAAGTTATTTTTAATTATAATAAAAAATCTTGAAATAAAAGGTTAATTCTGATAGTTAATACTATTTTTAGAGAAGAGTCTTAATGAATTGCAATTGAAATAGAAAAATTTTCAGATTCAGAGGATCAAACCTTAAACTGGATTATAACATAAAATTTCAATATTTGTGTGTGGATGAGCTTAAAGCAGTATCGGCGAAATAATTTGTGTAGATCTTGAAAACCAGCAGTTTTGGTCATGTTTAGCTTGATAGATAGCCCTGTTGCTGAAAAAATAATCGACTGATAGCTTTAATTCACACAAGGGAAAAATTAAAAGATAGGCAAACTGTTTTTTGAAAGATTTTTGCGTCCTAAACTTGATTATTTGTCGGATCACTTCTAGTTTCGTTGCGTTTAGTAATTTCAAAACTAATCAGTTTAAATTTCAATCGATCAATTATGACTGATGAAGTAACCAACCTACATTAACAATAAAAAATTCATTATTCATTCAACGATACAGATTTTTGGAAAGAATGTCACAAAGTGACGAATTCCTTGTTTAATCTTGTTTCGAAGATGCAACGACTTGAAAAATAACTTTATCATTTTTTTTTTAATTGAATAGAAAGCATTATAACTATTGCTAACATAAAAAAGGAAGGTTTGTTTAGGTAAGTATTTGATGCTGAAAATTTTGATCTAATTCGCAACTTTGTTCAAGACTGAAAAGCATTTTCTTTTATGCATTAAAAAATATCCAAGATTATTTTGGTTTAAAATGTTTTCAAAATTCCCGTATTTGACAAAACGGAGAACCAGACTTACTTCTATATTTTTTCAACAAGAAATCACGGTAAATTACTCACGATTTTCAGGAAAATTGATAATTAAGGTAAAACCTTTTTTCTAAAATTTCACAAATTTACCTTAAGTTTTCAAAAGTTATACTGAAAACAAGAGCTGATAGAAAATGAATACAAATTTGCATTCAGTGCCCCTGAATAAGTCAAAAACAGTTTTCAAATTCATTGCACCTCGGATAAAAAAAGAATTTCGTCTCCTTTTGTTATAATTGCGAATGTAGATTTTGAGTTCTGGATATGAATTTAAATCTCTATTGCAAAAAACCAATTCCTTCATATTGGAACAGCTTTTATAAGTATACTTTTTATTCCCTTTTGGCTCTAAAAACTCATAAGGAGTGCAAAAGTTTTAAAACACAATCTCTTCTTTTGATTTATTGATGCTAGAATCTCTCGTATTAACGCATTAATTTGAATTGAGGGTGAAATAAATTCGTGCAAATTTTTTGTTTCTTTTGGAATTTCTTAAAAATCGTTTTTGAACACAAAATCTTAAAATTTTCAAAGAGACATTTGAGTTTTTTTTTTGGATTTAGTAAATAATCTGAATAGACCCCGGACAAAATCCGAGAAGTTTTAAACAATATCTGGGCATCTCGGCCAGATTTAAATTCTCTTGAACTCTTTATTGGATTTATGAGCAAGCCTGGACATATTAAGAAAAACTTGAACAAACGATAATCATTTGGCCGAATACTTATCTCAACTATTCGGTGAGCCGAATATTCGGCTTAGCGGTTTTTAGGCGGTTTCGGCGCCGAATATTCGTTACATAAGATATAATCCACAAATGCTAAACATAAGCCCAGATGATAAGAAACTCTGAAATCCTAATTTAAGCAATGAATAATTATACTCAAATGATGTTTTTGTAGATTTTTTCAAGGAGAAATGTATCCCAAATTATTTTAGTCAAACATTATTCCTATGAATGCTTCAGCATGGTTATTTACATAAACAATGTATGTGTTAAGTCACTCAAGTATCATTTTTTCGACTATCGAGATAATTTTTTCTTATAAAGGGATTCGAAAGGTTTGAATCGAGTCCTTCAAATTATTTAAAAGCATTCTTAACTTAACTTTAAAATAATCTCGAAGTGAATTTGATGTTTCGTGTTTCAAAAATAACTCCTGTACTTGAAAAAAAACGCACCACTTTCTATTTTGATCTTTTTTTAATGGCGAGGCAAGAATCCAACAAAATATTCAACTTGGAATTGCTTTATTATTTGTTCATTTATGATCATTGAATTTCACCGGCTTACAATACTTTTTTCATTACCTTCTAAATTTTATCATATTGTCAAATCATTAAAAAGTAATTTGAATTTGGAACTAATAGGTAATATGACACAAGCTGGGTCCAAGTAATAAATTTCAAACTGAAGGTAAACTGTTGAATATTCAGCACAAGTCATGCTTTGATTGAGTCCAGAAATAAGGTTTTGTTGAATAATTTAAAATAAGATTCATCAGAACATAAAGATTAAGAAATTCTTATTATTTTCACCTTAATGTGTTAAAAGTTCGAGAACTTTGATGGGATTGTCCATGTCTTAAACGGTGAACAAAAAAAATGAGGAAAGAATTCTCATAACCGGTACAAAGTCCAAAGAGCACGAGCAGATAAATATTGCCCAACACAACGAAAGGGTGGATGAACGAAGTTAAACACTCTATTTGATCGGTCTATTGGAGAAGATTCATTTTATTTTTCGTACTCTTCGTAAAAATGTACAATTTATGAAATCTTCCTTGTATTCCTTGATTGTATTAAATTCAACCGGGCACATTCTAAGGACCTTTTATCGTGCTATGCCAGAAAAGTTTTCGCTATCTACATAAAGCGCTTTGTCCAATGTAGGAGTCAAACAAGTTCAATGTTTCCGTTTCGTTTCGGGATGCTGCTGATGGTGGCTAAATTTAAATTGTCGTTAGCTTTTTTTTTTGGACAGTCATTTGCCAACTGACCTCCAAAAGTCTGTTTCACTTCACACGGCCGCTTATATCATAAACGTGAACGGGACAGTTGGTCACCAGAATCAGCTGGTTTAGGCGTGATCGCGAAAGACAAATTGATTTAACAAAAAAAAAAGTGGTACCCAGTTATGCACTTTGAGCATACGGATTTCATGAGGTCGTTGACTGCGATTATGATTGGAGAAGTGTGGAACCTGATTCTCAAACTCAGAAAATAGTGATAAAATGTTTTGATAGTTTTATATTTTGTAAATTCGATATGAGAACATTTAACGTTGAAACAGTCCACTATCAATTTACTGGACATATTTTGTTGCAATCAGGTTACATCTGCAGTTACTGCATTCAATTGAATCGTACGAACCGGCCGGTAAAGACTGGACCTACACCAACTCAGCGTTTGTTTAGTTGCGTTTATATTTATATAGCGTACATTTTTATTAGGGAATTGGCAAATTGCGTCGTAAGGAAATAGGTTTCCAGACAGATCACGCCATTGTTGCATGTAAAAAGTTACTACCTAGCTAGACGAGTTGGGTCCAGTTCCATTCGATGTCACGTTTTGTGGGCTAACTGAATTTTGGAATTGAGCAATATTTCTCTGACCTTTGGGGTGCTTGAAGGTTTTTGCGCATCGGAATAAGATTAAAGCTTGATACTTCCGTTGTCCAAAAATCATCTTAATAAGACACAGTGGTTTGAAAATATATATCGAATATTTATAAAAGACACATTTTTCACCCTCATCCGGAATATAGAGTGTCATTATGATACTATTGCAAAAATTTAGAGGAAACCGGGGTGATTGAGGCTTCTATCGATAACCAATCGCTAAACGGTGTACATCATTCGATCCAGCAAAAAATTAAGCACCAGATCTAATAATTTTTCAACTTGATTTATCACGTGCTCGTTTGGTACATAAGTTTTTTTGATAATATCGCATGAACTTATCGCTAAGCGGTGCCCATCATTTTATTCAGCAGATAGTAAGGCACCAGATTCAATTTTTTTTTTACTTTTTTTATTACATGCTCGTTTATTACATAGATTTCTTTGAAAATATCGAATATTTCAGGGGAATTCGGGCCGATTGGGGCCTTTATCGTTGGCTGATAACTAAGCGGTGTACATCATTTGATTCATCAGGTAGTTAGGCACCAGATTCTATCATTTTTTTACTTGTTCTATTGCATGCCCGTTTGTTACATTGATTTTTTTAATAATATTGCAAAAATTTAGGGGAAATCAGGGCAATTGATGCTTTTCTCATTAACTGAGCGTTAAGCGGTGTGCATCACTCGATTCATCGGCACATTTTACACTTAAAAACATTATTTGTGCTTTTTTTTGCAACGTTCTCGATTGTTACATTGAAAAAAAATACACATTTTATAAATTTAGGGGAAGATGGGGCAATAGAGGCTATTATAACCGTCTGAATTTTGAAAAAAGATACCACTAGATTAATTAAGAATAAATCTTCAAAAAAGGATCATTCTAGGAGGTCCACAGCTGCATTTAATTCTGTTTTACTCCATTTAATCAACTTTTTTTTTTTCATTCTAGGGGAAATTGAGCAAAATGAGCCTTTTGGGTCAATATATGTTAACTTGGTCTACACCAATCGATTCAGAAAACATTTTTACATAAATTGGCATATTTGGTTTGATTGTTTTTTAGCGATGTGGATTGCAACAACGAGAATTATACCGGTACACTTGAAAAACGTAGGGGAAATCGGGCAAAATGAGGCAATCGAAAAGCGATGTGGTTCATTCAATTTCTCGCATTTTTTTACATAAGAAATGATGATTTTTTCGAACAAGAACGAATGGCCTGAATTGGGTACCTTTTTTGGCACGAAAATCCCCACTGTGCAGTGGATTAAAGTACAAGGTATGAAGAATGGAAAGGAAAGAATCATTTTTAGCTTCCATTTTAATTATTTTTTTTATCACGATTTGAAAACATCGTTTGTATTTATAGTTTCTAACTACAGATTTCAAATTTTTGGCACCCAATAGAGGGAAAGTCATTCATGGAATGACCTTCAAGCCAGCTACAGAACCAAAAGAAAAGTTCAAATTTAATCTCTTTATTAAATCTCAAATATCCTACAACAAGAAATTATAGTTGCTTCGATAAAATACGAATTGTCTTCTAATTCAATCTAATTCAAAAATTAACTTTTAATGAACGATTGGTGAAATACCAAAGCTTACAAGCGAGATTTCTAGTATAATCTGGCACTTACGGATCATATCCGTTACAGGAATATTGATTTCATCACTCAGTTTTGGAAATCTGTAAAATCTGGGCACTCTGAGCAAAAACCTGGGCAAAATCTGTGTCTGGCCAATATCTGGACGAAGGGTCAAAAGTCTGTGTTTTACAGACAAATCTGGGCACCTGGCAACCCAGCCTTGGGTGCAGGCTTGCGAAAAGTACTGTCGAACGACAGTATTCTTGCGAATGTCGCACATGCACCTCGATGAAAGCTTCCCGAATATTTCTTCCCCGACAGTTTTAAAAGGAGCGGTCGTGCAATGTACAGCGATGGCTTGTTTTACCTCATGCGAGAGTTTGTTCGTGGGTATGAAATTTTTTAAAGCTTCGTGACAGTTTTGGGAAAATCTTCGTGACAGTTTTCAATGCGTTGAATTTCGCATGACAGTACTACTTACTCCGTCCGACTGTAGCCGAGATTCGCTCGGGCTGAGTTGATTTCGAACGAACGTATTTTCCTTTTGCTTGAAGCTACTGCGGGTGGTGATCACCCCAATCACCCTCCCCTCTCCTTTTCGCCTAACCTGCACCGGCACCACATATCGAGTTACGCGCCGATCGTATACTGCTGCTCGGTGCGAATAGATGGCTCGTTCGATCTATTTGAAACCGAGCAGCAGCGCATACGATCAGGCATGGGTACGGTATGGGCACGACAGTCCCCCGTGACAGTCCTGCCCAAACTGTCACGCCCTGCAGCCGACAGTTAGGATGAAATTATTTTCGAAACAGGATCGAGGCATGAAGGGATGAAAACCAAACTGTCGGTTGGGTTCGCTACAGCTTAAAGCACAACACTTTCGGCAACGCATGCTTTGAGCAGATTGTTCAGATACAGCCTGGGTTCTTGCACGTGTGCGATGTAGTCGAAGCATTACGATTCGTTACCGACGGTACAGCAGCGAACCGAGTGGTAAGGAAAACCGAAACAGTTTGTTTGGCAAGAAAAAAACTGTCATAGCAAAGCTGTACTTTTCGGAAGCCTGCTTGGGTGTCAATTTGACACTCCTCGCTTAAAATCGCTATATTTCTCATGCTTCTCAATCGATTTTTACGAAATCTATACTTTTGGAAACTTCTTAATGCAGCTCAAATATGTATTTCAGCTACAACACTTCAGTTTTCCGTTATTCAAAGAAAAAAAAATGCTGCGAAAAAAAGTCTATAGATCAGCTATGGACTACTAAAAAAATCACTTACTGTCAAAGAAAGCTGAAATTAGAAACTGTACGTTGCGCACAATCATTTTTTTTAAGGTCATGACCACAAAAAAATGGTGTAAAAACCGTTCTTTTTAATCAATGAAACGTCAAAATTGATTAATACCGTATTTGTTTATGCCGAGTGTTGCACTAGTGTTGCACTGGTGCACCACTAGGTGCTGTCAAACTGTTTGTTTATTCGGACGGTGTTGCACTGGTTTTGACCTGTCGGAGTTCTGCTTACGGACGGTGGCCCACCGATAATTTTGCCAGTGTTGCGAGAGAGCGTGTGAGTGAGTGAGATAGCAATACACTGGCGACGATTTGTGTTTGTTTTTATCGGGTACGGTGGAACACTCCACGAGTGGAGAAAACAAATACAGTATAAGTCACAACAGATAAATTTTGAAGAGTATTGCAAAGTTGACGTAATTTAGCACAATGGGTGGTATGAAAAAAACCTAGTAATTGCTTTTGCTAAACTAAATCGAGCAGTCGAGCAGTCTCTTAAAGCAATTGCTTCGGTTGTTATGAATAAAGTTTTTTTGACAGCTGTTTTCTCAGTCAGGAGCTTTTACTTTTAGAACAAGCTAGTTTGGTATGAATAAAGCTCGAATCTGAAGCAATTGCTCGGCAAATCTCCAAGCAATTGCTCTATTTTCTAAGCATGCTCGGTAGCAGACTTTTCCAAAAAAAAATTCTTTAATAACGTTATGAATTTATCAAATTAGCAATATTTCACTTCAAAACAATTCAAAAAGGCATTTTCAACATGGATAAAGAAAAGTCGAAGTGATAACCCAACTTTTTTCATATTCTTGTCGTTGTATAAAATCATTCGTCTAAGATGAAATTAAACAAATCAATTAGTAAATATGTCAAATTAAAAAAAATCCGGCTATAGTGGATGAAGTCCCAATTGGCTCAAAGTAAGAAATAAATTGTAATAATTTTTAACATTATACAGATCTCTCATTTTTATATAATTCTAAGATTTAAGAAAAAATATCTAAATTAAAATGCGTGCCTATTGCCTATTTTTTATACAATGGGGTGAGGGTGGGGGAGAACTTATGATAAATATTAAAGTTAGGCCATTTTTTGTTTGACAATATTTGAATATGTATTCATTTTTCTTTAAACATCAACTTACGAGCACAAATTAACCAAAAAAAAATCGGTCGTTCTTACACCCACCACCCGCTTCGTTGACTTCAAGGCTACTTTAGCCGTACTTTTCAATTTTTGATCGTCTTCTTTCATTTTACTTTAGAAAACTTCAGATTCTGCTGGTTGGATAGCTCTATTTTTCGAAGCAAAAGCTATGTTCTAAGATTTTAGTACACATCCGCTAAGCAAATGTTTATTCATACCAAACTAAGCAAATGCTTTGGACTTTTGCTTTGATTGATTTCGAGCAAAGTAAAAGCTACCGAAGTAATTGCTAAACCTTATTCATACCACTAAATTTCGCATCTTTAACATCTTGCTATAACTCTACCTTTCTTGGTCACAAAGTGAATTTTTCTCTGAGCATTTGGTAGCTAATTAACGAATTTTGCTCAGACTTTGAATAACGGAAAACTGAAGTATTGAAGCTGATTTTTTTTAAAGAAATACCTACACTGTCTTGGCCGATTTAGGCTTTACAGACTGAATAAATGAAGTGGACAACTTAAAATTAACATCTAACACCCAGTACCGAGATGGGATTCGAACCCATGCCATCAGTGGACCGGCGATTACCGTCTTGCCACGCTAACCAGTCAACCACCGAGACCAACAAACGACGGTCTACGACGGACCAGATCTTCACATTACGGCAAATCCTCCAAAAGTGCCGTGAACACCAAGTCCCTACGCACCATCTGAGCTGAGCAGACTGATCAAGGCGACGATGGATGCTGTGTGCGGTTTCCGGGTGAATTGTCGAGTTCATTCGAATCGCGCAGGGGGCTTTGACAAGGCGATGGTCTATCCTGCATGATGTTCAACGTGGTGCTAGAGAGTGTTTTTCGATGAGCGGTGGGCGAAATGCGGGCACGATTTTCAACAAATCTAGTCAACTTATCTGCTTTGCCGATGACATTGATATAGTCTGCAGATCATTTGCGGCAGTGGAGGAGATCTACCGCAAACTGAAACAGGGAGGATTTGGTTGATGCTTGATACTTCCAAGACAAATTATAAGCTGGCCTGCGGATTCGAGACCGACCGAACCCGCTTGTCCAGTGTTTAGTAACAAGGTCACGATCGACATTTGTTAACTTGTTTGCAAATTGGATTCTGATTTCGAATAAATAAGATATGCTGAAAAAATTAAGATTACAGGGGACTGAGATAAACGGGGACCCGCATAATTGAGGATTGATACCAAACGATTTCTTAAATAGTCAAACGACGATTTGGTGATGCGTAAAACAACAATAATCAAACGCAAATTGAAAGCGTGAAAAACATTCCTCAAATCGTGAAAACCGAATTGATTGTATTTTAAATATGTTGTTAGGTTATGTAACTGTTCAAAACTGTTAAGACAGTTGTATGGAAAAACTGTTCCGCTAACAGTCACGTTAAGATCCAAAATCTGCTTATGGAAAACGTATCCTGTTTATCAAACTGTAGGGGTAACCGTTTTTCTTAAAGTTTTCTTGTATCGTAAAGATTACAGTAATGGTTTTGAACCGATCTGACACATTGTTCTTCAAACATTATTCAGACTTTTCCCTAAACCGTTCGGTAAAAAGGCACCCACACATGTATAGATTTTCTGTTTACTTTTTGCAAAAGAGAAACACAGAATGTAAAGTTTTTAAAACGATGAATTTATTTGATTTCTTTTTTCACGATTTCTAATATTACAGTCATACTTACCTCCTCTTTCATACTATCCTCCTCCTGGAACGGCAATCGGCAATGTAAATTTGCTTTCCAAAAGAGAATGTTGTTGGTGATTGGTCGACTATCGAGGCTTGGAGATTTCTACGCCAAAAGTTCTGCGGGAGTTGGAGAACAGCAACGAGTCAGGTCGCAGGAGTTTCAACACCGTCAAAGGGGCTAAACCGGCTAAACCAGCTGGACGCTTTTGATGGTTTTCGCGGGATTTTAGTTTCCTCCCAGCAACACCAATTTTTTTCGGCCGCCGTTTCCCATTGTCGTGTCAGTATTTGATCACGAACGGTACGCGATCCGATGTTGCATGAAGATGATGTAAGAATAAAAGTAGAGTCAGTTCGTAGTAGACTGCCAAGCAAGTTACAGCTGTTTTATTGTGAGTCAGGTGTGAGAAAGTCCTTAACACAAAAGTGGCGACGAGGGTGATTGAACCCGTGTGAACCTCGGATTTTTTTTTTAAAGGCGTAAAAGCGTACGAATCTGAAACCGTAAATCGAGTTTGTGGGTTTCTGTTATAGCGCTGAAAAGAAAATCTTTTGTTTGGTTCTGGATCTGTGTAAACGGTGCGAAACAGAAATCAGATAAGTTTGTGAAACCAAAGCGGGAAAGTTTTGTGCAAAAATCATCGATAAAGAAAGGTGAAGATATTCGGTATTATTCGAAGTGCCATTGTTCTGATTTCGCTTATATAATTGGAAACCAAGCTCGGGACATTATTACGCCGCCATCGTGTTTTCCGGCGGGATAGATCTCAACTGTAAAGCGAGAAATTTCTCGTGAGTGTGGGAGAAATAGCAGAAAAGGTGAGTTACCGTTCAAGTTCATTTTGGTTCTCTGGAAACATTTATTGTTGTTGCTGTAAATCGAAATTGTATCGTGCGCAACTGTGCAACAAAACTGCGTGACAAAATAAGCTATCTGTGTTGCGCGACACTTAACAACTACATTAATTTTCTAGACTAATAAATCTTAAAGGATTATATTTTTTTTTGTTTTTCAACAGCAAAAAAAAAAATGAACACTTTTATTGGGTCAGTTGAACCGTATGTTCCGGGTTCCTCATTTGCGGATTACGCCGAACGCTTGGAATACGTTTTCAATTATAATAATGTGCCAGAGGCAAGCAGGAAATCACTTTTTATCACTGTTGGCGGGGCTACTGTCTTTAGTGAGATAAAGAAGTTATTCCCTGGTGTGGATTTAAATACACTGCAATATAACGATGTTATCAACCGCTTAAAAAATCGTTATGACAAAACAGATGGTAGAATGAAAAGGAAAGAAAAGTTTTATGGAAGAGTTCAAGGAAAGGATGAGATGGTAGAAGATTTCATATTGGACGTAAAATTGTTAGCTGAAAGCTGTGGATTTGGCTCGGAAGAAAAAGAAAATCAAATCAGAGATCGCATTGCACTAGGCGCTGCTGATTTGAAAGCTCGAGAACGGATTTACGAGCTGGAAAATCCAAGTTTAGATGAAATCGAAAGGATTTTGATTTCTCGGGAACAGATGGCTAAACATACATTCAGAATTGAAACAACGGAGAGAGTAAGCGCCATTGAACGGATCGGTCGCCGATGGAGTGATGATCGAGTCGATTGGAGAAGGTCTAGAGATAGCGGTAGGCGAGAAGTGTATCCATCTCGCGATCGCCAAAGCCGATTCAACTATAGACAACGAAATCGGTCATACTCTCGGGACCGATCCAGAGGAGGTGTTGTGTGCAGTTTTTGTAACATGAAAGGACACATAAGAAGAAATTGCTTCGAGAGAAAGAAATCTCAGCAATCAATACGATTTTTGGATGATTCAACAGAAAACGTGTCCCCAAGCTTCGATTTCAAGCGATCCAAAAACCCTGATCCAACTGATTCGGATGATGAGTTGCAATGCTTGTCAATTAAGGTAAATGGTCCTGTATTTATTTATGTAATTATTGGTGGGGTAAGATTACGCATGGAAGTCGACAGTGGATCAGCTGTTTCAGTGATCAGTGAACAAATGTTTCGCGAAAAGCTTTCCAATCATGATTTGGAAACTTGTAACAGAAAATTGTCAGTAGTAGACGGGGCGAAACTAACAATTTTAGGTTGCTTAACAGCAAAGGTTTCTATTAATAAATTGACGCATAACGTAACACTAATTGTGTTGAAAAGTGCTTGTAATTTTATTCCTCTTATTGGACGAGATTGGCTCGATATTTTCTTCGGAAACTGGAGAGAAAATTTTACAAACTATTTGTGTATAAATAATGTCAACATACTAAGTAAAAATGAACGAATTATTGAAAATATTAAACAAAAATTTGAAACAGTTTTCAATAAGGATTTTTCAAAACCTATAGTAGGATACAAAGGCGATCTTGTTTTCAAAAAAGATCGTCCAATATTCAAAAAGGCTTATACAGTACCTTTGAGGCTTAAGGAAAAAGTTATTGAACATTTAAGTTCTTTGGAAGACAGTGGTATTATAACGCCAGTAAAAGCCAGTGAGTGGGCATCGCCTGTGATTGCAATTGTCAAGAAGGACAATGATTTGAGACTTGTTATAGATTGCAAAGTCTCGGTTAATAAGATTATTGTGCCAAATTCATATCCCCTACCTCTGGCTCAGGACATTTTCTCAACATTATCAGGAGCAAAAGTGTTCTGCTCTCTCGATTTAGCGGGTGCATACACACAGCTAGAATTGACCGAACATGCTAAAAAGATAATGATTACACTAGTTTACACCATTTTTGAACTCAGTAAACTGAAGGTCATTTCTAATGTGAAATCGGGCGCTGAATCCGAAAATGAAATTCAAAAAAATCTCAGTAGAACCGTTTTTGAGTTATGGTCCAAATATGAAATTTCGAAAAAATTAAAAAAGTTCTTGTACTAAGATTAAAATATCTCGGACGGCATAACAGTAATTTGAAATCCCTCTTTTGTATATTGAAGGTGAATAAGTTTTCTATCGATCATCTGAACACTGTTTTTGCGTTTGACCAACAGTATTGTTGATATTAGTGACTTTATGATAAAAAAAATTATAAAAAACGTATTTTTTTAGAGAAAATTTTGTTTTAACGAAAGTTTTAGACTCGATGATAGCATTTAAAAAATCTTTTTTTCTTTTGCGCTTAAATGTCAATTTAAGACAAAGATTTTAAGTGGTTATTTATCAAAATCGGTTGAAAATTGAAGAAGTTATGGCTACTTTACCATAATAGTATTTTTTGTAGTTTTTCATAATTTAACGAACCGCAGTACACTTATCATAGTATAGGAAGAATGAAACATGATTAATCTCACTCGCTCCAAGGCAAAGTTATTTATAAGCTTACCAGAAGGTCACATGCCAAGTTTCAGGAAGATCTGACCATAGGGAGGGGTTGCTTAAGTCTCAAACGTGAATAAAATTTTGAGGTATTATGCCCGGAAGGAACGTAAAATACTGGTTTTTCATCAATAACTTTTTTCATCACTAGCTGATTGTTTTTTTTGGTTGATTTTATTAAAGCTTAAGTTGAGACAAGTATTTCACCCGAAGACTGTAACTCGATCGGATTTGAAACAGAAAAGTTATTGCGGTTCAAAGATTATATTTTGGTCGAAAATTGTCGTATAAAACGCAATGCGTAAAAAGTACTCATTGCGTGTTGGACAAAATTTGCGGCCTGTGAACCGCAATAACTTTTCTGTTTCAAATCCAATCGAGTTACAGTCTTCGGGTGAAATATTTGTCTCAACTTAGGCTTTAATAAAATCAACCTTAAAAAACAATCAGCTAGTGATGAAAAAAGTTATTGATGAAAAACCAGTATTTTTCGTTCCTTCCTGGCAAAATACCTGAATATTTTATTCACGTTTGAGACTTAAGCAACCCTTCCCTATGGTCAGATCTTCCTGAAACTTGGCATGTGACCTTCTGGTAAACTAATAAATAATTTTGACTTGGAGCGAGTGAGATTTATCATGTTTCATTCTTCCTATACTATGATAAGTGTACTGCGGTTCGTTAAATTATTAAAAACTCCAAAAATTTCAGTTATGGTAAAGTAGCCATAACTTCTTCAATTTTCAACCGATTTTGATAAATAACCACTTAAAATCTTTGTCTTAAATTGACATTTAAGCGCAAAAGAAAATCAGATTTTTTAAATGCTTTCATCGAGTCTAAAACTTTCGTGAAAACAAAATTTTCTCTAAAAAAATACGTTTTTTATAATTTTTTTTCTCATAAAGTCACTAATATCAACAATACTGTTGGTCAAACGCAAAAACAGTGTTCAGATGATCGATAGAAAACTTATTCACCTTCAATATGCAATAGAAGGATTTCAAATTACTGTTATGCCGTCCGAGATATTTTAATCTTAGTACAAGAACTTTTTTAATTATTTCGAAATTTCATATTTGGACCATAACTCAAAAACGGTTCTACTGAGATTTTTTTGAATTTCATTTTCGGATTCAGCGCCCGATTTTACATTAAAAATGTTGGTCTGTTAATCAAGTTCACGATTTTTTTAAAATTTTGTAAACTAGTGTTATTAATACAATTAAAGGTCTATACAAGTACCATCGGTTGCCACAGGGAGTGTCCTCATCCGCTAGCATTTTTCAATCGGTGATGGACCAGATATTGAACGGATTACAAGGAGTTTCGTGCTATCTAGACGACTTGATTGTTTCTGGGAAGGACCAGAATGAATGCGAAATTAGGTTATATCATGTTTTGGAAAAGCTAGAAGCAGCCAACATTAAAGTTAAATTCAACAAGTGTAAGTTTTTCGTTGAAGAGTTGACGTTCTTAGGACACATTATAAGTAAAGATGGGCTTAAACCTTGTCCTGATAAGATATCAACGATTGCAAAAGCAAAACCGCCAGCAAATCCTAACGAACTCAAGTCGTTCTTAGGATTGATAAATTTTTACGGTAAATTTATACCAAACCTGTCTTCTAGACTAAACTGTTTTTATAAACTTTTGAAAAAAGATTCCAAATATATTTGGGATGAACACTGCAGCCTACAATTTGAAAAGTGTAAAACATATCTTCTGAAATCTAATGTTCTTGAATATTTTGACCCAAAAAAGCCTCTGGTTGTAGTGACGGATGCTTGTAATCATGGGTTGGGTGGTGTTCTTGCTCATGTTGTAGATGATCATGAAAAACCTATAATGTTCACTTCTTTCAGTCTCAATGATGCTCAAAAGAAGTACCCGATATTACATCTAGAAGCACTTGCTGTAGTAACTTGTATTAAAAAATTTCACCGTTATTTATACGGGCAAAAGTTTGTTTTGTACACCGATCACAAACCTCTGCTAGGTGTGTTTGGAAAAGAAGGAAAAAACTCTATTTTCGTTACCCGCCTTCAGCGTTATATAATGGAACTTTCCATATATGATTTTGAGATAAGATACAGGCCATCAAATAAAATGGGTAATGCGGACTTTTGTTCGCGGTTTCCTCTCTCTTGTCCAGTGCCACGAAGTTTGGATAAAGAATATGTAAAAAGTTTAAACTTCTCAGAAGATTTGCCATTAGATTTCAGGTTGATTTCGACTGAAACTAAAAAGGATCCTTTTATATCAAAGGTGTTTGATTTCATGAATCAAGGCTGGCCAAAAAGAGTTGATCGCGCTTATAAGGATGTAAAAGCGCAAGCACATGATTTGGAATTACATTCTGGTTGCCTTCTTTTTCAGAAAAGAGTAGTTATACCAAAATCTTTGCAACAGAACATTTTGAAGATGTTACACTCGAATCACGCTGGTATGGTAAAAATAAAGCAGTTGGCTAGGAGAGTTGTATTTTGGTTCGGTATCAACGCGCACATTGAAAGATTTGTAAAAAATTGTGAAACTTGTAATCGCACACAAGTTGTTTCAAAAACTAAAGTTTTTTCACCTTGGATACCTACTACCCGTCCCTTTAGTCGAATACATGCAGACTTTTTCCATTTAGGCGAAAAGGTGTTTCTGTTGATAGTAGATAGTTTCTCGAAATGGATAGAATTGGATTATATGCAATTCGGAACAGATTGTAAAAAAGTTTTAAAAAAGTTTACTAATGTCTTCGCTCGGTTTGGTTTACCTGATGTCCTCGTAACAGACGGAGGTCCACCCTTTAACTCTGCTGAATTTGTCAAATTCATGCAAAAACAAGGTATAGTGGTTCTCAAAAGTCCACCGTACCATCCGGAAAGTAACGGTCAGGCAGAAAGGACTGTGAGAACTGCGAAGGAAGTTCTCAAGAAATTCTTCCTTGATCCACAAACAAGGAGTTTGGATATGGAAGAGAAAATAAACTATTTTCTGATCAATTATAGAAACGGATGTTTAACAAAGAGTGGAAGTTTTCCATCTGAGCATGTTTTATCGTTTAAACCAAAAACAATATTGGACTTAATAAATCCCAAGAATCATTACAAACAAAATTTAGTTCCAAATCAAACGGTTGTAGGCCACAGAGCAGATACCACATATAAGCACGTTGAAAAGTTAGATAGATTTGATAACTTGGTCATGGGGGATAAAATATGGTATCGAAATCACCGAAAGGATTTCGCTCGTTGGTTGGAAGCAGTTTTCATTAGAAGATTGTCACTGAACGTTTTTCAAATCTCAGTTAATGGCCACATTTCATCTGCACATCGTAATCAATTGAAACTTGGAACTGAAAGACAAGCTTCGAACAATATATTATTCAAAAGGGTCAACAAAAAAAGATTCCGGGAAGATGATGAAGAACCTGATTTTGCTGGATTTCCTGACGAAACTTACCCTGAAAGTTCCGGTTTTTATAATGTTCTAAGAAATGCTAATAATGTAATTACAGGTCTCAGAAGATCAGAGCGGATAAAAAGACGATGTAAAGATGCTGTCCAAGGGCCGCCGAGGAATTTCCAGAGATGATTTATAATGAGAGTGCATATGGTTTGATTATTTATATAATTATCGGATTTGTTGAATTATTAAGTGAGCATTTGCCAAATGAATTGAATATTGCTATTTAAAAATGTATTTCGCTGCATATTGTCATAAACGTTAACTAAAGGGTGGAGGACTGTCGTGTCAGTATTTGATCACGAACGGTACGCGATCCGATGTTGCATGAAGATGATGTAAGAATAAAAGTAGAGTCAGTTCGTAGTAGACTGCCAAGCAAGTTACAGCTGTTTTATTGTGAGTCAGGTGTGAGAAAGTCCTTAACACAAAACCCATGAAATCGATGATTATCTGAAAAAAAATACGGTGGAAAAAACTGAAAGTAATTGAAATTTCTCAAACTTACGTGATGTTTTTTGTAAATACTCTGTGGTTTTCAGGTGTTTTACAGCTGTTAAGCGGGCCATACTACACAAACGGCGAATAATACACACGCGCGAAATCGGACGACTGAAACGCATCGCATTACCGAAGCAAAAATTCTTTCGATGGGTTGGTTCAGTGGTGCCAACCACATCGATTCACTTATGATATACAAAAAATATTTAAAAAAAACCTTCGATAATTTCTCTGAGAAAATTTTATAAGATAGACCACAGTCCGTCATCAGAAGATCTGGTGGAATCGTTTCTAGTGCCTTGCAAAGATGAATTCTCATTTTTCAATTTTGTTCTGCTTGGTTTCGTACTGATATTCTATCTATAATCCACATAATCGTTTTCACTTGATAGCAAATGATTTGAAATTTACTATATCACTCTTTTTTCCTGAGGAAAGACGCTTAGATTCCAGGAAAAAAAATTACATTTGATAAGAATTTTGCTTTCGCTGCATAGAAAAACTTCTAATGTGTGCCCAACAGACCTCTTGAGCCCATGTAAAGTTTTTCCAGCTCCTATAGGTTATTTCGTGCTTTTTTAAAACTTATGTAATATTAATTCTTCCTGCTTGCGGCTGCTGAAGGCATAAATAAGACTTTAATTGGTTTTCTTCATTGATCTCTTGGGAGAGCCTTTTTGTAAACCTTATGGTAATGGCCTCATTTTGTCTGTGGCCTCATCTTTTCAGGTATCTGTGTGTAGATATTTATTTAATTGTTTTATAAACAAGTTTTATGGCGACCTTACAGATCATTTCTACTAAGGATAGTGCATAAGTCGCTCCAGATTTGGCTTCCTCTCCTAGTAAATATCTATCAACCAATTGATTCAAAAATATAGCCGATATAGCCTGAATAGATTGATATGAAATCTACAACTACGCTACAGTTCAGCAACATTATAAAAATATTTCCTGTAGAAGAAAACATTCGACGATTTTTTCTGCATTCTCAATGATAATCAAAATTTGTATTTTTCGTTATGTGAAGTACAAATATTCATATATTATTTATAATGAAACTTACCAAAAATATTGATACCTTATTATTCATATTTATCAGTACTTCCCCATCCGGTAGAAGACTCCACTGATTAAGGGTGAACCTTCATGGAGATATTTTTAAAAATGAAAAATGTACTTACCGGCTAAAAGTTGCAACAAATAACTAAACAATCACCAATGATACGATCAACTAGACAACCTGTTTTTATCGAAATTTTAGAGAAAAATTCACAAATCACCTTTCATGTTATGCACAATCGAAACATAAATAGCTCACGAGCTGCCGAATGTTTTTATGAGTGACGTCATCAAATGGTGATCCAAATAGGTATTGAGTTGGGCTCTTTTGTGTGAGTTTTGTTTAGAACCCGAGTTCGTGTTTTGTCTAATTTGTCTAATTTTTTTTTTGAAGTTTTTGTACTTCAATAGCCTTTTTGATAAAAAGAACGTAAGGTTAAGGAAAATACTTTTTTTAATAATTAACTAGAGCATTAGTTCTAATATTTTTTGAGTGTCTTCAAGTGTAAGAATATTTAAAGGTCGTTATAGTCCCCAAATTTAAATGTGCTACTTCTGTATTTCGCATTTAACATCTAAAACCATTAATAGGAATAGCTCCAAACTGTTTTTAAGTAAAGATTGCTAAACCTTTCTACGTATTTATGTTTCAAGCAAAGTTTAACGAAAGGACTCTCTTCTCTCTTCATAAACCTTGTGAAAATTAAGTATCCTCTATACAGTTGTTTGTTAAGTCAAAAAATGTTTCCCTGTATTGCAGAGCCCGCTTACTCAAATATAAATTACTTCATATTTAGCTGAGGGAAATCGACACTAGTTTTAAGGTCAATGAAGTTATATGAAGCTTTTTTTTACGAAATTAACCATAAGCATATATTTTGCACCAGAAGAATAAGGATATAAATTGAATAAAAATCGTTAGTTGTCCAACGACAATTGTTCCATGGCCGAACTCAGTTCGCTTTTTCGTTTGCTGCTAGCCTCTCCTCTGGATTCCTTGAACTTGGACATCCGTACTTCAGAACCCTCTCTGATTGTATCGCATTTACCGGGAACTTCCTGCTGACCCGAATGAGATTCCCGCGCAACAGGCCTCTCAACTATATGCAGATCGTGGGGATTGAATCCTTCAATAGAACTTGTTTGTTGCCGGTGTTCCTTCGATGGCTCCACATCATTCCCGAGCAGTTTAAATGTGGGAATGTCTTCTTGATCTCGTAACCACAAGGGACTCGTCAACATTTGTTCTTTTAAATAGTTGGACGCTTTGAAGCATTGGCCGGTACAAAAGTTTTTCCTCTCCGTTATGTCGTATACTTTTTTGCTGGACAATGATATCACATACTGTTGGTTGGGGATACTGTAATTGAAATTTGATTTGTTCAGATCCATCTAATTTAGAGATAATTTTTGTTAAACAACCCTTACTTGGACAGAGTATTTTGACAAAGCGGATATCCACAAACTTTCATGATTGCTCTTTCTTGAATAACATCTTCAAAATGAGATTGGTTGATGTCCCGAAGCTGAAATAAAATTTCTTTAGTATCGGATGTGTTTTTGTTTTTAAATACCGGATACCATCAACAGAAATTCAGAAACATCCTCGACTGGTTCCAACAGAACTTCTACTATGCGTTGTGCTTTCGAGTTGCATTCTTTTTTCTTCTTTAATGCAAGTTGGAGTTGCTCTTTGCTAAATGTGTAAATATGCATAAGAAAAAGTTAACATCTTCATAATAATTATTATTTTAACTCTTACCTGAAATTCCTCGCCTTGCGGGGTAAATTGGTACGTTTTACTTTCTCTGTATTTTTAACAGCATCGCCGTCACGAAAGACATTAAAGTTTTCTTGATCAAACATTTTACAATTTTTTGTCTCTCTTTTGGCTCAGACCTATCGACCCAGAAATGCCAAGTCTTGTGGATTTTGACTTCTAATTTTCCAAAGTAAATTGCACAAAATTTATCGGACCAGTTATGCAGAACTTCTCGATAACACAATCATAACAATATTCAGAGTCTGGGAACGATTCTGCACGTTTACGAGGAAACAGTTATTTCGGTGCTTATGTTTACCTTACTTGCTAAAAAAAATTCACGTTAAAATTATTTTTGAGTGCCTTCCAGAGTTGCCAAGTAATCTTAAAAAAATCAAATAGAAAGAAATACGTACGCTATACAGCATTTTTTTTTACTTTTTGATAAAAAAGTGAGCACTTTAAAAAAAGGGGTAATCGTTTTATAATAAAACAAACAAACAAACAAGAGCATGTTTGTTTGTTAATCAGCAGAGGCCCTAGTTCTCCATGAGTTTCGCTCTAACTGCTGTCATTTTGTTCGTTAATCCATATAGAAGTTCACCAGTTTTGCCCTATAGTTTTGAACCTCAAGCAACATGCTTGCACCCCGTAGAAGTTGTCATTGATGAGTTTATAATGAGCGTGTAGGCAAATTATGTAACGACCGTTGTTATTGGCATCCCTGCCGTTGTTGACAGTTTAACGGCAACAGCCGTTGTTTACCGTTTGCAATTTCTGCATTAATTTGTATCGAGACTCTGAACGAATAAAACGTGTTTTACATTTGATCTCGTCTTGCGTGATTTATTTTCCGGGCCGAAATCCATTTCCTTTATTAGGTTATGGGCCCAGGTATTCGCGAGTGCCGCGGAAAATAGTAAAAGTTATTCGTTGTCGGATTAGCACGAATTGAATCGCGATGGACAATCGGGAATCGACGGATGTTGTGCGGGTTCCATTGTTTGACGGCACGAATTTCCCGTCATGGAAATTCCGGATGCAAGTGGTGCTAGAGGAGCACGAGTGCTTGGAATGCATCCAGCAGGAATTGGTGGAAGTGGAAGCGCTGCGGGTCAAACCCGAAGATGACGCGGGGGCTCGGCAAGCAAAGGAAAGGCTTGTTGAGAAGCGTCGGAAGAAAGACCGCCATTGCAAATCGATTTTGATTTCGCGAATAAGTGATTCGATGCTTGAGTATGTGCAAGACCAAGATTCTCCCAGAAAAATTTGGTTGGCGTTGAATCGAGTGTTCGAAAGAAAAACGGTTGCAACGAGATTGCACTTGAAAAGAAAGTTGCTTGCCCTTCGCCATGATGGCGGGTGTTTACAAGAACATTTCTTGTTGTTTGATCGGGTAGTGCGGGAGTATAAAAATACCGGAGCAGTATTAGATGATCTGGATATTGTGTGCCATCTACTGCTTACCCTGGGTCCGGCTTACGAAACAGTGGTTACCGCGATCGAGACGATGCCGGAAGACAATTTAACAATCGAATTTGTTAAATGTCGGCTGCTCGATGAAGAGCTCAAGTGTCGGGGAAAAAGTGAGGAACCAAGTGGTTCGAAACGGGAACCGGCAGCTTTTGCTGGGAAGCCGAAAGTGGATAAAAAGTGGAGGTGTTTTGTTTGCCATGAGTTGGGCCACAAGGCGGCTGAGTGTCCCCAAAGGGAGAAGAAATCTTTGGCAAAGAAAGAAGATAAGAAACACCGAAGATCCAGTGCTAATGTTTCCGAGAAGAGAAGTGTTTGTATTGTTGCTGCATGGGGGAGAAAGCACACGGAAAGAAAAAATAGTGTGGTACGCCGATTCGGGCGCCTCAGAGCATATGTCAAACGACAAGAGCCTCTTCGAAACGCTGGTGCCATTGAAAGAGCCGATTGATATTGCCGTAGCATTGAACGGAAAGTGTGCGACCGCTAAGTTTTCGGGATCAGTTAAAGTGTTGGCAATTGCCGGGAACGATCGTCGTGAGTGTACGTTGGAGAATGTTCTTTATTCGCCGGATCTCCGCTGTAATTTATTCTCAATCCGGAAAGTTGAGATGGCCGGAATGGAGGTTTTGTTTAAAAACGGTGTGGTGAAAATTCTCCAAAATTCGGAAGTACTCGCGAGTGGAAAGCGTCGCGGTTTCCAGTACGAGATGGATTTCTATGGCAAGTGTAACGGATCGGTAATGTACTCGTGTGGAAAAATTCGGAAATGCAATGAACTATGGCACCGTCGTTTCGGGCACCTGAGTGAGAAAAACTTGCACAGACTGATGAAGGACCAAATAGTGAAAGGACTAGAAAAGTGCATTAGTGATGATAAGAGTGAAATAGTGTGTGAATCCTGCATCGATGCGAAGCAGACGCGGAAGCCGTTTGGAGAGTGTACAGAAAGGCGTTCAACACGAGTGTTGGAGATAGTGCATTCCGATGTGTGTGGCCCGATCTCTCCAGTAAGCCACGATGGTAGTCGATATTACGTCAGCTTCGTAGATGATTGGAGTCGTTTTACGATCATCTACGGGATGCGCTCGAAGGATGAGGTTCTCAAGTACTTCAAACAGTACGAAGCGATGGTCACGGCCAAGTTTGGCGTGAGAATATCGCGACTGCGTTTGGACAACGGCGGTGAGTACAGAAATAAACCCTTTGAATTGTTTTGCAAGCAGAAAGGTATCGAGATGCAATGCACTATCCCATACTCGCCGGAGCAGAATGGTGTTAGCGAGCGCATGAACCGTACTTTGGTTGAAAAGGCACGGTCCATGTTGTTCTGCTCCAAGGTGGACAAAGCGTTCTGGTGTGAGGCCATAGAGACAGCGGCGTTTCTCGTGAACAGGAGTCCAGCAAGTGCGGTCCAAGATGGAAAAACTCCTTACGAAATGTGGGAAGGACGTAGACCTGATGTGTCTATGATGAGAGTATGGGGGAGCCCTGCATACTGCCACATCCCCAAAGAGCACAGGAGGAAGCTAGACCAGAAATCCTGGAAAGGTATTTTTCTGGGTTATCACTGCAATGGATATCGAGTCTGGGATCCATTGCGTAAGAAAGTCGTCGCCAAGAGAGATGTTATCGTAGACGAATCCGGTGGTATCTCCGGGGACCAAGTGAGCGAGAAAGGTCCTCCGGAACAGGATGTGGTCCTAATCCGAAAGATTGATGATTCCGATAACAAGAGCGAAAGTGATAACGAGCAAGAGCAATCCATTCTCGATCATTCCAATGACGAGTTTGTCGATTGCGATGATGACGAAAACGGCACAGATTCAGCAGGGGCAGATGAAGCCCCCGAAGTTCCGCAAGGTCGCAAGAGAGCTCCTCCCGCATGGCACAAAGATTACGAAATGAACTTTGCTGCATACGCTCTGAGTGCCGTAGACTACGTGGAAGACTTTCCAGCCACGGTGAGCGAAATGAAGAAGCGCGACGACTGGAAGCACTGGGAGACAGCTGTGAAGGAGGAAATGAGTTCACACGAGAAGAATAACACGTGGACTCTTACCAAGCTGCCTGAAGGAAGAAAACCCGTGTCTTGCAAGTGGGTTTTCAAGATAAAGCGAGGAGAAGACGGCGCACCAGATAGATACAAAGCCAGACTGGTAGCCCGTGGATTTTCTCAGCGGTATGGCTACGATTACGCTGAGACGTACGCCCCAGTAGCTCGTCTTGATACGGTTCGGACTCTGTTAGCAGTCGCGAATCAGAAGTGTCTTCAAGTCCACCAGCTCGACGTAAAGACAGCGTTCCTGAATGGCACGTTGCAGGAAGAAATCTTCATGGAACAACCCGATGGATTTCGGGTAGGCAACGGATTGGTGTGTCGGCTGAACCGCGCGCTGTATGGGCTCAAGCAGGCGTCCAGAGCCTGGAATGAGCGGTTCCACCAATATGTGTCAAAGCTGGGATTCAAGCGCAGTGAGAACGACCGCTGTCTCTACATCAAGAAAGGAGAGAGATTGTTCCTGTTGCTGTATGTCGACGACATCCTCATTGCTGGGGAGAAACCGAAAGGAATCGAAGAAGTGAAGTGCCAGTTGAAGCGTGAGTTCGAGATGTCGGACTTAGGTGACGTAAAGCGTTTTCTCGGTATGCGTATCGAGAGAAGTATCGAAAAGCAGCAGATGAAGATCACGCAACGAAGTTATTTGGAGAGTTTGCTTCGGCGGTTTGGCATGGAAGAGTGCAAACCAGTGAGTACCCCACTAGAATGCCACCTGAAGCTGAAGAAAGGAACAGAAGCTGAGCGAACGAGTAGCCCGTACCGAGAACTCGTTGGGTGCTTAGCTTACGTTGCATTGACATCCCGACCGGATTTGTGTGCCGCAGTGAACATGTTTAGCCAATACCAGAGTTGTCCCACGGCTGAACATTGGTGTTATTTGAAACGGATTCTGCGCTACGTGAAAGGCACTCTCGACGTAGGACTGGAGTTCATTGGAGGTGAGCGAGTTGAAACCATGGTCGTTTACTCTGACGCAGACTGGGGTAACGACATAAACGACCGGCGTTCGATTAGTGGCTACATTGTTCGTGTGTTTGGCGGAACTGTAGCATGGCTTACTCGCAAGCAGCAAACCGTAGCATTATCGTCGACGGAAGCCGAGTTTGTTGCGCTCTGCACTGGTGTATGCGAAGGTGTGTGGATGCGCAGATTGCTGCTAGACTTCGGCGTGGTGATCGACGGTGCAGTGAAGTATCTCGAAGACAATCAGTCGTGTATAAGAGTGTCAGAAGAACCAAGAGATAGTCGTCGTATGAAACATGTGGACATTAAGTTTAATTTCATTCGAGAATTGGTTCAGGAAGGACAAGTAGTGCTTGTGTTCGTTCCTTCAGAGCAACAATTGGCTGATATTATGACGAAAGGGTTACCTTCTGCAACCTTCAAGCGTCTTCGAGAGGGTATAGGTGTCCTATAAGTTCCATAATTTGAGCAGGGGTGATGAGTTTATAATGAGCGTGTAGGCAAATTATGTAACGACCGTTGTTATTGGCATCCCTGCCGTTGTTGACAGTTTAACGGCAACAGCCGTTGTTTACCGTTTGCAATTTCTGCATTAATTTGTATCGAGACTCTGAACGAATAAAACGTGTTTTACATTTGATCTCGTCTTGCGTGATTTATTTTCCGGGCCGAAATCCATTTCCTTTATTAGTCATTGTAGGGGGCAAGTCTGAGGGTAAGTGTAGAAACCATATATTTATTTGCATCGTCCTGCCTGGGTGACAGTTTTATTTGTTTTTTGAGAAAAAGTTTGCTCCAGTGCTATAGATAAAAATTCATACCAGAAACAAATAAAATCAGCCATGCACAGTTTGATGAAAGTTGTAAATCTGTTCAATGCAAAAACTTTTTTTTAAATCTTAAAAAAACTTTTAATGATCATATTTAGGCCGATGACATAGAGAATGCGATGCGATGCGAATCGGCGAAGGCTATATTCAATGCGGTGAAAGACGTTTGCTAAAAATGTATGTGAATCGCTTATTTAAACCTGACTGACATACTCAACGCGGCGAAGCAGATGTCAATTTGTTCCGCCGCTCGAGTTCGCATTCACCACGTTCGCCAATTCGCATCGCATCGCTCTTACTATGCCATCGGCCTAATAAATACAACAAAATTACACTGAACCCAAATACACTCTTAAAATACACATGATTTTTCACTTAAAAACAAGGATCCAGTGATTTTCTTCCATTCAAGTGCGACATATACATTTCACTTGGCAGTCACTTAAATTTCAAGTGAATTCATCCACATTCACTTCAGTCTTCACTTGAACTTGAAGTGAGAAAAAATATTCACTTCCCCATCACTTGAATTTCAAGTGAATATCAGGTAATTGTAATTGTGTTTATTTTCAGAGTTCAAAATGGCAAATTCTAAAGATCAGCGTTTAAAGCTTATGCTGGATTTGGATTTTTCCAATTCTTTAATAGACGATTTTGGCGGTAGATTGTGTTAAACGTGATGTAAGAAAAAGTTATTTAAAGGTGTTATCATGTTTCAGCTTGTGGGTTGAACGGGACAGATTTTCTGGTTTGCAGCAGGGAAGATTTAGAAGTCGCACTATCCGCAGTAACCGATCTGCCTTGGGATTACGATGGAATTATCCTTTCGCCATAAATTTATGGCGAAAGCGTAATGTAAGTATTTGAAATCGTAGTGCTGTTATATTAAATGTTCCTTTATTTAAAAACGCGAGAGATAATTAACTAGAAACTTACTTAGAAACTCAGATAAATTTCACTCGAACGTCATAGTGTAATTCACTTGACCGGTCACTTAGGAGAATTCACTTGACCCATCACTTAAAATTCAAATGAAATTACGTATGGCGAGAATTTACTACAGATGTCACTTATTTTTTAAGTGAAAATTATTTTGGGTGTATAGTTACCATCAGGGGTGCCAGGTGGTTTCGTCAAAAATCAGGACAACGTGAAGCTAAAAAGCAGGATTTTTCAGGACACCTCTTGATTCATGAAATAATAAGGATTTCTGCCTAGATTGCATAAATAAAGGCGCAATTCAGGTGCTGTAAACGCCTTGATTTATGCAAAACAGTTTGCAGGCCTGCGTAGTTTATATCGAAAAACACCTTTAAATATCATCTGAACCGAAGATTACCATCTGTTGAATGGGTTAAGCATTCGTCTCGCATTACTCGCCACAGGCGGACGTGTTTTAGTTTCCCGCTCGATAGCAAATCGCGAAAAAGTAGTGTGTGCGAAAGTGTTCCCTCTGAATCCGGTTGTGTACACCGTTAGGGTCGTGATTTCCCAATTAAAAAAGTGTTTTTTTTTTCTAAAATTGTGTGCCCCGCTCATCATAGATGGTTCCTGAACAATAGCGTTGAGATTTTTTCAAGGCCGTCGGCGCCAGCTGATATCAGCACAATAGGCAGCCATAAGCAGAAGCACGTGTTCGACGTGGATTGAGCTGCTATAATTTCTTAGAGAAATTGCTAAGTATAATTCATTTATATAACCAATAATTGTTTTTTTTTCTAATAATTTTGATCTTGTGCCCTCCCATAACTTGTTTCTTCTTTTCTATTCTTTTTTGTATCATATAAATAAGTATTTTTTATTTTATTGTTATCATTTTTTGGTTATTCATTTTTCCTTTCTTCATCTATCATTCCGCCCTTTTGTTTTGTTTCGCCCCCCCACTGTGACCCATTATGTCGGAAACCAACCGACAAGTGGATGACGACGGCGAGGACGATAAGCATCCTCCATTTCGTGAAGAAATTCAATCCGGGGAGTTGAATTTTGGAAACAATTCCCCCAATACCGTCAACCCTCCTATGTACATATCGGATACGGAGGATTCCCCTACCCCCGTTTCTCAACCTACTACCCCCTCAACACCCTTCATTTTCGGCAAAGAAATTATTTCCCAAAAATCAGACCAAATAGATTCTCCCCCTGATAATGTGTCAAAGTTGACAAATGCTTCACCTCGCCGTCGGGTTTACCAATCTCAATCGAAAGGTCCCTGGGTGGTCTACATCCGGCCCAAACCGAATGGGAAACCACTTAACGTGATTTCAATCTCCCGAACCCTCGACCGATCATACCCTTCCATAATCAACTACCAGTCGATGAGTCGGAACAAGATGCGCGTTGTCGCTGGTAGTCTGAAGGAAGCAAACGCCATTGCTTGTGACGAGAGGTTTACGATCGAGTACCGCGTTTACGTTCCCGCTCGTGACGTGGAAATCGACGGAGTGGTAACCGAAGAGGGTTTGACCGTCGATGACCTAATGGAATCAGGGGTTGGCCGATTCAAGGATCCTGCTCTTCCAACGGTCAAGGTGTTGGACGCGCGTCAACTAATGTCAGCATCTGGCGAGGGGGAAAAACGGAAGTTTTCCCTGTCGAACTCTTTTCGGGTTACCTTTTCCGGCACTGCACTTCCTGATTACGTTGCGATCGGAAAGGTTCGTCTACCTGTGAGACTTTATGTGCCTTCGGTCATGTTCTGCCAGAAGTGCAAGCAGTTGGATCATACGGCCGCCTACTGCTGCAATCAGGCACGCTGCTCTAAGTGCGGGGAGAAGCATGAGGAAGCTTCGTGTACAATACAAGCAGCAAGCAGGTGTTTGTATTGCACTGGTGAAGCATCTCATGCTCTCTCGGCGTGTCCGAAGTACATATCGCGCCGGGAAAAAATCAAGACTTCTTTAAAAAATCGTGTAAAAATGTCCTATAGAGATATGGTTTTGAAGTCTTTGCCAATCGTCTCAGAGAACCAGTTTGACCTTCTAAGTGATTATGAGTCCGAAGGGGAGGACCCATGTGAAGGAACATCAACTGGGCCATTTTCAAAAAATAATGTTTCACAGGCTCCAAAAAGGAAACGCATTACTAAAACACAAACCAGATTAGCTGCCAGCAAAGTTAAAATTAACAGAAATCCTCAAAGTGGAAATAGTAATTCTGCCCCTTCTATTCAGAGTCCTCCGGGTTTTAATCCTTCCCCGAAGGACTTCCCTCCACTTTCTGGGAAGTCAAAACCCCAGGCTTTCCTTCAAACTTCAGGCCCGTCAGTAGTTAACAAGAATGCAACAATTCCCAGAGAAACTGCATCTGATCCATCGTCGAATGGTTTTCCCAGCTTTTCGGCCGATGGTAAGATGAAATTCTCGGAAATCGTTGCATTCATCCTGGACTTCTTCAGCGTACCTGCAGGATGGAGGACTATGATCAATATTTTTGTACCCCTTTTGAGAGAAATTTTAAAAAAGAAAGCTCTTACCATGACCCTCATTTCAGAAACAATTTCTCTTGATGGCTAATTCATTCAATGAGGGAAGAGAAATTGTTTCTTTATTACAATGGAACTGCAGAAGTATTCTACCAAAATTAGACTCTTTTCAAGCTTTGGTACACAATTTGAATTGTGATGTATTCGCCTTATGCGAAACTTGGCTTTCTCCTAACGTAGATTTTAACTTCCACAGCCACAACATTATTCGCCTGGACCGTGATGGTCAAAGAGGGGGTGGTATTCTTTTGGGGATCAAGAAATGCCACTCTTTCTATAGTATTCCCTTACAACCATCTCCAGGTATTGAAGTCGTCAGTTGCCAAGCTAGAATTAAAGGCCAAGACCTTTGCCTAGCCTCGGTATATATTCCGCCAAATTCAAGCGTGAGCGGGAACCAATTGGCGAATATTATTTCACTTCTTCCAGAACCCCGACTAGTTCTGGGAGACTTCAACTCCCATGGCGTGGGCTGGGGTAGCTCACGTGATGATGATCGTGCTAACATTATTTATGAGCTGTGCGACGACTTCAACATGACTGTCTTAAACAATGGGGAAGTGACTCGAATTAATGGATCCCAATCACAGCATAGTATTTTAGACCTTTCTTTAGCTTCTTCCTCTCTGAGTTTGGATTGTACGTGGAAGGTAATCCAAGACCCTCAGGGAAGCGATCATTTGCCTATCAATATTTCTATCATCAGTGGTCGTAGTCCACCCGAAGAAATCAATATTCCTTATGACCTCACAAGGAATATAGATTGGAAAAAGTATGCATCGGATGTCATTGAAGCCATCGACTCAACAGACGAACTGCCTCCGGAGGCAGAGTACAGTTTTATTTCTGGAACAATTGTGGACTGTGCAATCGGAGCACAGGTCAGACGGAATGAAAGCTCGACGATACAGAAACGGCCTCCTACTCCGTGGTGGGATGGAGATTGCTCACGCGCGCGAGGTGAAAAGTGCAAGGCGTTTGTTGAGTTTCGCAGAACCGGATTGCCAGAGAAGTTTCAACGTTACTTAGCCTTGGAACGCAAGTTCAAGAACTTGATCAGGGGCAAGAAACGGGGGTACTGGCGGCGATTCGTGGATGGGTTATCTCGAGAAACGTCTTTGCACACGCTTTGGAGAACGGCACGAAACATGCGAAATCACACTCCTTCGAACGAAACTGAAGAAAGTTCAAGTCGATGGCTGATACAGTTCGCGAAAAAGGTCTGCCCGGATGCAGCACCACCTCAGAAACACTATCGGGATACAGAGAATAGTTCCGAAACGGAGGATCAATTCTCGATGGTCGAACTTTCACTTGCGCTCTGGTCTTGCAACAATTCAGCTCCCGGACTGGACAGAATCAAATTCAACTTGTTGAAGAATCTGCCAGATACCGCCAAGAAACGCTTGTTGAATTTATTCAATAAGTGTTTGGAGCTGAACATTGTTCCGCATGACTGGAGACAAGTGAAAGTCATCGCCATCCAGAAACCGGGAAAACCAGCTTCTGAATACAATTCGTATAGGCCGATTGCAATGCTCTCGTGTCTCCGGAAATTGCTTGAAAAAATGATTCTCTTTCGGCTGGATAAATGGGTTGAATCAAACAATCTGTTGTCAAGTACACAGTTTGGATTCCGTAGAGGCAAGGGTACGAACGACTGTCTAGCATTACTTTCATCAGACATTCAATTGGCGTTTGCCCAAAAAGAGCAGATGGGGGCAGTATTTCTGGACATCAAAGGGGCATTCGATTCGGTGTCCATAGAAGTGCTATCTAGTAATCTTAACTCTTGCGGACTTTCACCAATTTTGAACAATTTTCTATATAACCTGTTGTCTGAAAAAATCATGCATTTTAGCCATGGAGAAACCAAAGTTGAACGAATTAGTTACATGGGTCTACCCCAAGGCTCATGTTTAAGCCCCCTGCTATACAACTTTTATGTCCGAGAAATCGATAGTTGTATGGCACAAAATTGCACGCTACGACAGCTTGCGGATGACTGTGTTGTTCATATCACAGGTAAAACAGACACTCAAATAAAACCTCCTTTGCAAGAAACTCTAAATAACTTATCACACTGGGCCAGGAATCTAGGTATCGAGTTTTCGCCTAGTAAAACCGAGTTAGTAGTTTTTTCAAGGAAGCATTCCCCTCCTAAAATAGAGCTCCTTATGATGGGTAGAACTCTAACTCAATCTCTTAGTTTTAAATATTTGGGTGTCTGGTTCGACTCTAAATGCCTCTGGGGAAAACATATTAGGTACTTGACACAAAAATGCCAAAAGAGAATCAATTTTCTTCGAACGATTACTGGAACCTGGTGGGGTGCTCATCCACAGGACCTCATCAGGTTATACCAAACAACGATACTGTCGGTCATAGAATATGGAAGCTTTTGCTTTGGGTCAGCCGCGGATACCCACTTGATTAAACTAGAACGAATACAGTATCGTTGTTTGCGTATTGCCATGGGTTGTATGCAGTCGACACATACGATGTGTCTCGAAGTACTGGCGGGAATAATGCCGTTGAAAAATCGGTTCTTCGATTTATCGCTACGTTTCCTAATTCGAAGTGAAACTATGAATCCTTTGGTGATAGAAAATTTGGAAAGGCTTATGAATATTAATCCGCAAGTAAAATATGTAAATGATTATAAAACTTTTAGTCAATTAGAAATAAATCCTTCTTTATTAAATTCGGACACGAGTCACTTTTACCCGAGTAGCAGTTCCTTGATAAGATTCGATCTGTCCATGACCGCTGACATCCGTGGAATACCAGATCACGTCCGACCCAACATTATTCCTTCAATCTTTGCTTCAAAAGTACGTGAAATTGATCCTATAAAAATGTTCTTTACTGATGGTTCTAGAATCGACAACGCGACTGGCTTCGCAGTGTATAATGAGGGCTTTGAAGCTTCGTTCAAGCTTCGAGAGCCATGCTCCGTTTACACTGCTGAGCTAGCCGCTATTTACTGCACCTTGGAACACATTCGCACACTGCCCGTAGACCACTATTTCATCTATTCGGATAGTCTCAGCTCCGTTGAGGCGATTCGATCTATGAAACTGATGAAGCGCTCTTCCCATTTCTTGCTGGAAATTTCAGGGATATTGGGCGCTCTGATCGAAAATTCGTATAGGATTACCTTAGCTTGGATCCCGTCTCATTGTCTTATACAAGGCAATGAGAAGGCGGACTCATTGGCTAAGGTGGGTGCGTTACAAGGTGAAATCTTTGAGAGGATAATAACTTATAACGAATACTTTTCAATACCTCGCACTTTAGCGATTAACGCTTGGCAGTCTAGCTGGGATAATGGCACGAAGGGACGTTGGCTCCATACGATTATCCCTAAGGTTCCGACGAAGGCATGGTTTAAGCATTTCAACATGAGTCGCGATTTCATTCGCGTGATTTCTCGGCTCATGTCAAATCACTGCCGGCTTGACGCGCACTTGTTTCGTATTAATCTCGCTGCAACCAATGTTTGCGTTTGTGGGGATGGCTACCACGACTTATGGAAAATAACGGAGAGTAAGTGAAAACACGAGTGGTTTCAACGAGATACTTAACAAGAGAGATTTATTTGCAATTCTTAAACATCGGACTACTATGACCAATTATTAATTCTCCGATTACTACGATCAACATCCCCCCTTAATCGAGAATTCTTGAATTCCAAGGAAGGACCTGACTTCCTGTAGTTTCTGTACCGGAACCGCCTTGGTGAAAGTTTCCGACATTCGATTAGTTGACTCGACTTGGAATAGTTCAATGGTTTTCTCCTTGAGCCAATAATATCGTCAAACTCGGACTTGTTGCCGAAAACTGCTCTGTTGACCTCTCCGGATAACGGACCACCCGGAATAACGACCCTTGAATCTGGCTGTACCATTTTGTCTGTCCTCCTCTTTTCGGACCCATTTTCAATATTCGAATCTGCTTCGGGGAATCGGAAAACTTCCTCGTCGCCTTGCGTGCGAATTCTAAATCCTTTGAAAACAACGTTGCAACTATTTGGCACCTTCTTGGTCCGGGGATTGTGACAGCCTTTCGTCCCAGTTGAATGACCGTCGAAAATTCCAGCTTCTGACATAGCTTCCCACGTCCGACGCTTCACTGTGGGTCTATTCAAATGCCCCATCTTTCTGTGCCAACACGCCAAATCTTCTTTTGGCGTTGCCGCAAATGCAACGTCTTTGCCATACCGACGAAGTTTGTAGAGACCATCTTGCTGATCGCCCATCGCAATCACTTCGTCTTTGGAGTTGTAAACCGTGCACGAATCTCTCGTAAACACAACTCGATGTCCGAAACTACAAATCTGGCTTACGGACAATAAATTCGTCGCCAAATCTGGAATGCACATAACTTCTTTTATTTTTAAAGTGCTACACTCACCTAAAACGTCTGCTGTGAGAGTTGCGTTTCCTTTGGCCACAACCGAACTTTTCATATTGTTAGCCACGACGATAGATTCCTTCACTGGAAGTGCATAATCCAGTACCTCTCGATTGTTACACATGTGCGATGAAGAACCGGAATCAAAAATCCAGACATCGTTCGATTTCGCACAACGTTTCCGCACCATGAATGAAGAGTGCCTGTCCGGTTTCTGTGGACACTCGACAGCATAATGCCCCTTCTGGTTGCACCTATAGCACACGATAGCTGACTTGTCTGGCTTCCCGTTCGTAATCTTTTTCGGTTGACTTCGATGATTACCATAAAACGCCCTCTCGCAACTCGTCGCATCATCATCCGGCCACTTGACGTCCTGCAAAATCTTTGCTCGTATAGTGTCCGCCGTCATGTTGATTCCTGACGCCTCGAGACCCATCACCATTGGTTCATACTGCTTCGGAAGTCCCATCAGAAGAATGTTCGACATCCACCGGTCGTTGACTTCGAACCCGATCTCAGCTAGCTTGTGCCTCGTGGTCATCAGCAAATTGACATACGCTTCGACCGATTCGCAATCCACCAGCCGCACCCCGGTCATCTGCCGAAGAAGACCGGATTCTCGAAGATATCCGCTTTCTTGAAATGCTGCTTTCAGTCCATTCCACGCATCTTTAGCTGTCTGCGCGTTTTGTACCAGACTATAATTGATTGGTTCGATACTGAGACAGATGGTTGCTAGAGCTCGTTCCGATAATTCCTGGGATGGTTCTTCCGCCGTAATCGCTGCCCATGTTCCTTCACGGATGAGCACCATTTTCATTGCAAATGACCAAGAGCTGTAATTTTCTTGGCCACGCAATCGCTCCGACAAAGGTAGGGAAATGCTGCCACCTGCAATCTGCGCCCTCGCAATCGTTCCGCTTCCCGCTTGACTGCTTCCTGAGAAATTCGCTTGCTGGCCGTTCCCGCTGGACATCGGTGTCCTCGAAAGTGCCCCGCTTCGCGCTTGTTGGCCATTCGATCCGCCTTGTCCAGTCATCCTCTTGCCGAAACAGAAAAATTTTCACCACGTGTGAAAAATTTTCAACTTGTTTATCTCGTCGCTATGACACCCGCTTCTGGGCCCATAACCTTATGGAAAATAACGGAGAGTAAGTGAAAACACGAGTGGTTTCAACGAGATACTTAACAAGAGAGATTTATTTGCAATTCTTAAACATCGGACTACTATGACCAATTATTAATTCTCCGATTACTACGATCAACAACGACATCGATCATGTTGTATGGACGTGTGAAAGGTATGGTCAAACGAGGGCTTGGCTACTGGATACCCTTAGGGCCCGAGGTAGATTACCTGGTGTTCCAATTCGAGACATTTTGGCAAACTTAGATTTTGGATATTTGTTCCCAATTTACAAATATCTCAAGCTGTCTGACTTGGTCGTTTAGTCCGCTTACCCACGTAAACTCTCCCCTTGTGTGTTCTTCATTTAACGTCTGTTTTGTTTATTTATTAGTACCACCTCTCATCCAACGGGTTCGACACATTCCTGAGGAAGGCTGGCCAGAAGATCGGAAACCGATACCGAACCGTAGCTACCGAAACCACAGCTACAGGAGGCCACCACTGGACCCTAATGGAAACTGATATTGGAGAATAACCCCAAAAACCCCTTCCTTTTCCCTTGTTTAAATTTTTTTTTTTTCTAACTGTTGAGTCGCCGCGACTATTACGGCCCCCTTTCCTACTAACCTAGTGAAACGAACACACTCGGCACATTGAAACTTTGTAAAAGTAAAAGGCCTTTAATAAACTAGTTTTAATAATTTAAAAAAAAAAAAAAAAAAAATGGGTTAAGCTATTTTATTACCTATTTATTCGGTTTTATCATAGTTAAACTACAAATTCGATTGTATTTGAGAAGTTTTTATGAAAATCAGGACAAATCAGGACATTTTAGGGGCCAATTTTCAAAAATCAGGACAACTCAAGAGTTTTTTAAAAATCAGGACGGTCTCTCGAAAATCAGGACAAATCCTGATAAATCAGGACACCTGGCACCTCTGGTTACCATAAATATGTTCATTGTAGAGTGGTAGAAACAGTGGAAGTTCAGCAAAATGTTAAAGACAGAATGTTTGGCACCACGTTTCTAAAAGCGCGAGAGGTAGAAAATGAGAGCCACAAGAAACTCAATCCGTCACCGAAGCACTCACGAAAAGGAGACGATGAAAAGAAGGAAACATTCCAGAAAATTTTACGCCTTGGCAAGTGAGTGTGGTCGAGTTTTTAACCCGTACCTTGGATTTTCAACGAAAAACCTGCAAAATCTGTTCCTAAAACAATAAAAAACGCTTTGAAACCATCGAGCTACTGGTACACTTTCCTTTGCAATTATTATTTGCCGGAAATTAACAGTGCGACGGGTATGAAAAGCGATTATTCCGACCGAGCCAACTATCAGCACAGACCTCATATTTCATCTAACAAGATGGCGGCCCACGATGAATTCGATGTTGAGGAAATGCTCGAAGCCCCTTATCGGAAGGAGGTGAGTTATCCAGTTTTGTAGTTATTTTTCTTTGTAAAGGTTGTGTATTGTTTTTTTTTTTATCGGAGATCCACCAGATGAAATAGCAATACACACATTTCAATTTTAAATTAGCTGTAAGTGATTTGGTTTTTTTCCTACGATTAAGTCATCACACTTATTCGGATAGTAGGTATTTACAAAAACACATTTTTTACCGATTTCAAAATGATAAAAATTAACATACATCAAATTTTATACTAAGGAAATTCTTTTCTCAATTGATATTTGAGTTCGTTTAAAGTATTTTATTCGGGGAATTGCATGCTTGAGTAATACACTTTGAATATTCTTTCGTTCCTCGGGAAGAACTCAACATGATGTAAATTTTAAAAGAATGATTAAATGCTAACTCTAGAGCTGATATGATTGTAAAGGAGAAATTTCTTCATTTCTCGTGCAAAACAACAATGGAATAAACAATTTTGATTGCTTTAATATTTAAAATAAAAATAACTTGAGGTTATTGTTTTGCAAATTAAACTGACCTTAAAGTGTTTCATAAGTTTCATAGTGTTTTCCTTCAGTTTTTCAATCTGAAAAAAAAATCTATTTGAAAAGCGGTTATCATCGTTTAGGCAAGCAGCCTCGTAAAAAAATAATTCATCCCAAAAAAGATAGTTTTCAAGTCTTCTTCGTCTTGCAAAATTTTGTATGCTGTCTCGTACGTAAAACGTTAGCAACTATATGTTTGGACAATCTAGAAGAACGAGCAAACGTTCTTTCAATTTATGACGAAACTTTGGAACCTGTTAGCATAAGCTCGTCTTCGTCAACATAAACTGAACATGCAGAGGATAAATACTTTGAAACTGCTGGTTGATGAATGCCACACGGATACTGAATAAAAGAAGGAAACCATCTGAGAGTTACAGAACAACTTTTTAGAGAAACGATCAATCTCTGTAAAAACGCTTCTGAAAGCCGAACACAAGTTGTTGAATATGAGTATTGGATCGAAATCAGAAAACGACATGCACCAGGACATCATTCGTAATCATCCAAACATCAAGAAAACACATCCGCACATATGTGGAATGGAACGTACGACATAGTAAGGATGAAACATCACCGCTACAAGTTCCAGATGTCGAGAGAGTGGCCACCGTTCTTGGACCTTGCCAAATAAAATAACTTCTTTGCACCATACACCCGTTTGGTGCGCTTTAATGTTTTTTTAACATTATTTTTTCTTAGTTGTAAACGCTTCATACATGCGTTTTTGTACATTATTATCTAAAGGTGGTGTTATTTTAAACCAATCTGTAAACTACTTCCTTTTCTAACAAAAAATACTGCGTGAGTTTGTATTTCCAATCGTAATAATCAAACCACTGTCTCCTTGTCTGTCCAGGTGTCGCTAGAAAGCATACGAGTGCAATTAGGCACTGTTTTGCGCCCAGTATAGACTTTTCAACGGCAGAAATCGACTTTTCAACGCGCACCTAGGTAATTAAACTGTGAACTCATGTTACACGATAAAAGTCGTTTGAACGAGCCCAGGAACACATCGCTAAGTAATCGTTATCTATGGCATCTTATATTTGAATATAGATCAAAGAAGCGTGCTTGGCGATTAGATCTGCCCACATCGCTACCAGCTGGCAAAACCAGCGCTGAGGAACATTCACGGATTGAAAATAGCAATGAAGAAAGGATACCGCACGCGGACAAATGCCAAGTAATAACCCATCATCGTCGGACAGCACCGCATCAGACCCTTGAAGATTAAATAGTAATTTGAAGTTGTAACAGATCAGTTTCGAACGGGCTCCTGACGATACGAACAAAGCTATGTCGCCAATTTCGTTCTAGATTATTGCCACCTGCCTGCCTAGGTTCGCAGTCATCATCGCAGATTGTCCTTCCGGTCATGTTTCGCATCTCCAGCATTTGTTGAACAACAATGAGGCTGTTCCGTTTTCTTTGCAGGTTCCCCAGCAGCGATGGATTTGTCCTCCTCTGTCGTCTCTCTGACCGTGTTCTCCCGGCCCTCCCGGTGGTGGTTAAGATCGCACACATACCGCGCATGGTTTGTGGGCGAGCCGTAAGGCCATAATGAACGCTTTTTTGGTCTTTTCTAGGTTCCTGAGCCCAGGTGCGAGACTACTGCCTGTTGTCGCCCAACATCCATCGTCGTTGACTTTTCCACCAAGAGATAATCGATAAAAACACAAATTTGGTTAGCCTTGCTAGGACATCGCTTTGTTTGAATTGCGTTCGGAGCTGACTCTGTTACAATTTCATATTTTTTCAGCTGCCACTGACTCTCCATGTGTTTTGGTAGGGATCTGAAAGTTAGTTAAGGACATAATTCTATTACGACAAAGATTGTTTGACTATCTCAAAGAATAGGAATTGTTTGAATTGAATTTTTGATTTTTATATGATATTCAGTTGTTAATTTCTTATGATAGTCGTTATTTAATAATCGTAGACTTTTTTTTGTTGAGATTCACTTTAGTTGACAATGTGTAAGAAAAGTCGAAGCGAATCAGTCACAAAGAGTGAACAAATGTGATTTTAAATAGACTTTAACAAAGATAGTTCAACCACCGCAAAGATCGATCGCAAATCATTCATGTTAACATTTAAAAAAGATTTGAAAAACAAAAACCGTTTCATTTTTTACGATTGTTTCATAAAAGATCATGCCTTAAGTCCCATCACTGTATCCGTTAGGCGTTTCAGGGTCGTCGATAATCTTTGTCGTAGTTTCAATAATCCATAGAGTAGTGTTTTGACGAAAAAGAATTTGTAACCCAAGATTCATGTGTCAGTAGCAGCAAATAAACATTAACACGCAATAGAAGAGATAGAACGTTTTTCAAAGGCAACATTTTCCCTTCCAGATCGATTGCTATATTAGAGAGCTCTTGTGTGAGAGCGTGTTGTGCCGAGCTGAAAGCGTACCTTTGAATTGGTAACAATCTCCTCCCTTCAAGGTAGAGCAAAATGAGATGAATCCACAATTGGATCGAACACAAATCGTACCAAAACCCAATCCTTTTTGTTTACCACCAAACCATAAATGCAAGACCCCATATCTTAAGAGTATTATTTTTGCAGAAGCGCGATCTCTAACTGTGACACAAACAGGCACCTCCAATGCCCTTCCACTTTTTTGTGCGAACGCTTGTGCGTGTGAGAGTTGGGTGTTGAGTAAAGAACATTCGGTACATCGGGGTCCCCGAGTTGATCCGTCAAGGAAGGGGCCTTGATCCGAACGATGACAGAACCTACTTGAAGCACGGTAAGTTCAACATTGGAGAAGGAGACAGAAAAATCGAACGCTTATGCGTTAATGCGTTCGGACGAAATAATTTTCTCCATAGGTGGACTGTATGCGGAAGGGCACTGAACTGTCATGATCATCGCCTTCGAAGGATCTGCTGTGCGGTCGTTAGAAACTGTATTGCTAGTTTAAGCTACCTTTTTTACATCAGCAGCTCTGCCTAGCTTCAATTTGTATTAATGCCTATCGTTCCCTCTTCTTTTTTTCCCTTTATTATTTTCTTGCACGTATTCTGTAAATCTTTCTGTAATCAAAAATCGTATACTTCCGAAATGGACGAACGCGTGACGATCTTCACAACAACCAACCAACGGCCCTGCAACAACGAAAATCTACCTGCGCCATCATTTCGGGATATCTTGATTTCCATCACTATCACGTTCATCCATTTCAAAACTGAATCTCTGATAATGTATGTTTGTGTGTGCCTGTTAGGATGACGGATCACCGAACTATGAGTCAAGAAGCAACGACAAACGCAGCCGGGATAATGGCCACCACAAATCCTCTAAGTGAGTTTGTTTTACTGTTTTCGATTTCGAAGAGTTTTTTCTACAAGCTTCTTTTTCAGACATCGTAGTCGTTCTCGAGACAAAGAGCGGCGCAAGGATCGATCACGTTCCCGCGATAAGCATGACGGTGGTAAGGAAAAGGAACACAAAGAAAAAGATCGGGACCGTCGTCGCAGCCGTGAAAGGTCAAAATCCAGAGATCGCAAAGACAAAGATCGTCGCCGGGAGCGCTCTCGAGACGGCGAACGTACCCGTGAACGGGGCGAGAAGCGTCGATCGCCGCGGGACCGTTCACGAGAACGCGGCCGCCCCTCGAAAGAGGTTGATGTCCGTCGCAGGAGCCGTAGCCGCGATAGAAGGTTAGTAGACTGCATTAATAGTCAGGAGAAGTAGGAACAATTTTTTTCTAATTCCATCCTTCAACCAACTTGTAAATTTATCTTGCCACAATTTTATTTAAACTTATCCCATCATCACTTACAGGCGCCGTTCACGCTCGCCTCGTTCCTTCCGGCGAGGCCGCACACCACCAAACGGAGTGCGCTATCGGGACGATTCTCCCCGTGAAGATCTCAACGCAGAGGAGCGGGATGCGCGTACCGTTTTTTGTATGCAGCTTTCCCAGCGAATTCGGGCCCGAGATCTCGAAGAGTTCTTTTCCAGCGTTGGCAAGGTCCGCGATGTGCGGCTGATCACATGCAACAAAACCAAACGCTTCAAGGGTATTGCCTACATCGAATTCAAAGATCCCGAATCGGTTGCGCTGGCCCTCGGGCTGTCCGGGCAACGGTTGCTCGGAATTCCGATCTCCGTTCAGCACACACAGGCTGAGAAAAATCGTATGGCCAGCGTGCCTCCGCCACCACCACCAAAAGTAACAGTCGGGCCGATGCGATTGTACGTGGGTTCGCTGCATTTCAACATTACCGAGGATATGCTCCGAGGTATATTCGAACCCTTCGGCAAGATTGATAACATTCAGCTTATCATGGACGCCGATACGGGTCGCTCCAAGGGATACGGATTCATTACAGTAAGTATCTGTTTGTTTCGTACATTTGCGTGCCCTTGACTTGGTCATGATCATTGTTTGTGATCGAGGGGTTATTGTACGCTATATCAATGTTTGATCTTGCAAATCACTTAACTTGGTTTAGATATGAAACCTGGTTTTTACAATGTGAGATTCAACAAACGCGGTATAAACAAAAATAAAATACTAATAACGACTTTCCTTTTATTTTTGCAGTTCCATAACGCCGATGACGCGAAACAAGCCCTGGAACAGTTGAATGGTTTTGAGTTAGCTGGACGTCCTATGAAGGTTGGTAACGTAACAGAACGTTTGGATGTTAACACCCATACGTCGCTAGATACTGATGAGATGGATCGTAGTGGAATTGATCTTGGTGCCACCGGCAGGCTACAGTTAATGTTCAAATTGGCAGAGGGTGCGGGACTTGCAGTTCCAAGGGCTGCAGCTGATGCGCTTCTGGCTACCGCGCCACAGCCGGCCCCTCAACAACCTGTAACACCTTCTCCACCGATTGCAACCCAATGTTTTCTACTGGCTAACATGTTCGATCCAGCTACGGAAACGGCCGAAGGTTGGGATTCTGAAATTGCCGATGATGTAATTGACGAGTGCAATAAGCATGGTGGTGTATTGCACGTTTACGTGGACAAAACCAACCCGGCCGGGAACGTATACGTAAAATGCCCCAGTATAGCTACCGCTGTTTTGGCGGTAAATGCACTGCACGGTCGCTGGTTTGCTGGCCGTGTTATAACTGCGGCATATGTCCCCCTGCTCACCTATCACAATCTATTCCCAGATTCCGGCCCGGCAACAGCCCTGTTGAAGCCAACTCGAACAAATTAAGCACAGGGAGATCCCTTTGATTGAGCGTTGCTAATACCCGAGTGCATAGGTCTTTACTCTCTTTTACGTGAAGCTACTGACCTTAATGTGATATCAAGTCAAAAACATGCGTACAACCTTAACCAGCTTCAGTTTCACATTTGACGATTATGGTATATTTTCTTTCGCAGTGGTTCAAAAATGCTTTTTTGGCTATGAGAAGGGGTCAATTAGTGGGAGGTTGTTTCGAAAATGCAACAAGGTATTCGAAGCAAGGTGGAAACATTTGTTTCGGTTTTTCTAGGCTCGCGTAGATTTTACACCAATCTCAAATAACGTAAAACAACTGGACAAATGCATAACTTGAAAAGAACTACCCTTACAACAAATTACGTTTAAGGTTGTAATATAGTTTTCTTTTACGTTTAGTTTTAGTTTTTTTTTTTGAGAATAAGAAACAGTGGATAATGTTGTCTAGAGGTAGAATTCACATTACATTATTTCTATCAATAAAAGAATGTAGTTTGAACTCCGTGACGTAATGTGTTCGACTACTTGCTATGCCGAAAGCCTTTTGTCGCGTTGTACGTTTTTGCTATCGGGTTTCGAAAGTCAGTCTATCAGAGTCGATTGTGAATTTAAAAACAACAGAAAATACTTAAGATTATAGGTAACACCGATATTTTAGTCGCAATCCAGTTAAATTATGGGCACTAGTATGTAGCACAGTACATTTCTTTTCGGAAAATTCGCGTCCAGGGAGTTTTTCGTTAACAAAAAAAAAAACATAAAATACAAGTTTACCACTTTATATTGTGTAGAAAAAAAAGACAATCAAACATTGCCAGCCACAGCGCCCTGCAGGGCATGTTTTTGCTCGTGCAACGCGAGCTCTCGTTTGCGGATGTAGGCAGCGGGACAGTGCGCGCACTGGTACGGCCGTTCGCCGGTGTGACTTCCCATCTCGTGCCGCTTTCGGTCGGTAAAGTGCGAAAACGCCCGCTCGCAGTATCGACAGGGAAAAGGTTTCGCTCCGGTGTGCACCCGGGAATGGGCATTCAGTTGCTCCTGCGTAGGGAACTTACGATTGCAAACTCCGCAATCGAATGGCTGTTCTACGGCATGGACCGCTCGTCGGTGTCGCTTCAGTATACCTTTGTTTCGAAAGCTCGCGCCACAATCTTCGCAGACTTCGGTTCGCAACACCGAATGGATTACCGAATGCGCTTTAAGGCGCTGTGGTGTGAGGAAAACTTTGGTACACAACTGGCAGGGATATTCACAGTCCTTCTTTAAGTGTACAACGTTTTCATGCTCGCGGCAAGCCGCCCACCTAGGAAAAACTTGCGCACAGAATCTGCACGTGTACTGTTTGGTGAATCGCGTGAACCGGTGCCACACCAGGCAGGTTGTGTTTTCAAAAGATTTACTACACACGGGACAAACATTTTGATTAGTGGTCCGCTCGATTTCGTTTTCCCGTCTCTTGCCGTAATGCTCAGCCGTTGCGTGGTTCAAAAGCTCAGTTTCGCTTTCGAAATTGTGACTGCATCGAGGAAAGCAACAATGGAATTTATTGGAAGATGTTTCTTTCGGTTCGTCCGATTCATATGGAAAGAACTGAGATTCCACTTCCAGGTTTGATTTATGGTTGTGAGCGGTTTTCAGATGTTTGTCCAGTGTGTGTTCCTTAGAAAAATTTAGATTGCATATCGTACAATGGAAGATGGTGCTGATTGCTCGGCGTGAAGATCGGTGCAACAATAAGCCTCGATCCCATTCGAATCGTGCGTAGCAGATATCACACTGAAAGTCCCCCAAGGATTCCATATTCTCCATCAGATGAACTTGGAGTCCATGATCTAGAACTTCGTTGTAGGTCTCGAAAAACAATCCGCAACCACAACACCGTTCTCCGCGAACCGAAAGCTTCTGATAGTCGGTCATATCCTGAACGGAAGTTATAAACTGAGGTTCAGGCATTTCCAAATGACGGTGTCTTGTTATGGATTTGTTGTTCGGGCGAGCACGATCTCGATTGAACGATGTCATCTCTTGAGTCAGCACGGAATCAACTTTTTCATCGTTTAACTCAACCAACAGAGATTCATCTCCGAACAAATCCAGCACAGTGTTCTTATGATTTTCACTGTGTATCTGATGGGCTTTCAAATTATTTTTTCCGACGAAAGCTTCATCACAAACGCAACATATTAGCAAAATTTTATTCGTGACAATGTTGATGTGCTGTGCTAGTTGAGCATTGTTCGCAAAACCGGAACCACAGATGGGACAAAGCCACCTTCCCGAAGCGCAATTTTCCTTCAAGTGGACTGCCTTAGAATGTTGAAATAATTGATCCTTTTTGTCGCAGCTAAATTCGCAAGCCTCGCTGCAGCAGCGAAACGCGCCTAGTTTTACGAATTCGAAAGTTTGAAAACTGACACGATCTTCTATCAAAGATTTTTCAAACTCGCTCAAACGATAACCGTTTGGTGCTGGCGAAAAAGTTCCATGGGACGAAGTTTGTGTATTCGATTTTTCTTCCGATGAGCTGAAATCTATTAAATCAAACTCCTCCAACTGTTCAAAGTCGTCTTCGTCATGGCCCCTTTGATCCAGATTTCCCACAAGTTTGCTGTCGTTGGCTTCCGATGTTGCGATGTGTATATTTTCATTTCTGGTTGTACTGTAAATAATAATGATTTTGTTATAAGATTCAAAATGATTACAATACAAAAAAAACCTACCTTATGACTCGTTCTGTTGTACACTTGGCGAGATGGCGTTCGATTTGTCTGACGCTATTGAAATAAAATTCACATCCCTTGCATACGTAAATACTTTTCGATTTGCACCCATCGATGTGTCGGTTCAAGAAATCCTCACTGTCGAACTCAAAAAAGCAAATCGGACAGTAGTTGCCATTTTCTTCGAATTCGAATGAGTGCTGTGCATCAGAATGTTGAAGCAGCTCTCGTCTGTTGATCCCTACGAAGCTACAGCCGCAGCAACGATCTCCCTTGACCTCCACCACAAAATGGTCAAGATTGTCGATTTTCCTGAGAATCACTCCCGGTTGAGGCATCACAAATCGCTGTTTTTGAGGGAACCTTTCCAAAAGCGGGTTTTTGAAACTGATTTCAGTTTCAAGCGAGCCAGCTGATAATCTTTTCCGGGAATCCACATGACTCGACTCTTCTTCTGAAGCGCTTCCGTCTGGTTGACTATCGCAATTCACTAATCCGTGCCCTTCGGAATTGTCTATCTCAGTCTCCAGAAACTCATACTCGTATTCGTCCTCTTTCGCAGACGATTCTTGTAACACGGTTTGCTCTAGTTTAACATCCATTATTATCTGATGGTCATCAGAGGAATCGAAATCTGGATCTTCAACCAGAATTTGGTCGAGTGCAGAAACAGGTTCCGCCTCCAGAATCATGCCCCTGATGGCATAGCCCGTGAGAACTTTCTGCATGCAGTTGTTACATATCGCCTTCGATCGACCGTCATTTACATGGATCTTGAAAAAACAAGATCATAAATGAAAAAGCAACAAATTTTAATATTTTGAAAAGACCTACCTTAACGCCAGCCAGGGCCTCAATCATGTCAGCCAGAGTAACGCCGGATTCGACGTTGTAAATCATCTTCAGCGACCGGGGAACTGTCCCGGTTCGATGACATACGCGACAGGATTTGTTAACCGGATCCATCGCGATACGAAAGTCGAGAAATCACCGTAAAAGCCGCTGGAACCAACTGCGCCGCGATGCAGCGAAATCAAAAATCAACAGAAATCTGACCAAAACAAAACATACACTTTAATATTGGAAACATCAACCAAAAACAGTATCCCCCCAAATCGATTTTATACATATCGGTGAACTCATTTCTGAGGAAGTCGAAAATCATACACCGAAGAAAATTTTTCTTTTCATACAACATTAAAAAGATAAATTAAAATAAAGTCTAAAGTTTTATTTTCCCTCTTGTTTATGGCTCAGACCTATCGTTCCATAAAGCCAAGTCTTGTGGACATCTAAGCTGTTATTTGTTTTAAAACGATCGTTCATTCCCGTACAGTGGGGTTTGGTGCTCTACACCCAGCGCAGATTTTTATTTGAAAGAAAAGTGCCGCAAAAACGAAGGAAAATTTTCTTTACTTTTGGGATGAATAAAAATTTCTTTGGTTCAAATGCATTTTTCTTTGTTTCAAGAATTTTTCTTTTGAAAAAACTTGATTCGTTATATTTAGTGGTATGAATAAGGTTTAGCAATTGCTTCGGTAGCTTTTACTTAGCTCGAAATCAATCAAAGCAAAAGTCCAAAGCATTTGCTTAGTTTGGTATGAATAAACATTTGCTTAGCGGATGTGTACTAAAGTCTTAGAACATAGCTTTTGCTTCGAAAAATAGAGCTATCCAACCAGCAGAATCTGAAGTTTTCTAAAGTAAAATGAAAAAAAGACGATCAGAAAATTGAAAAGTACGGTAAAGTAGCCTTGAAGTCGACGAAGCGGGTGGTGCGTGTAAGAACGACCGGAATTTTTTGTTAATGCGTGCTCGTATGTTGATGTTTAAAGAAAAAATGAACACATATTCGAATATTGTCAAACAAAAAATGGCCTAACTTTAATATTTATCATAAGCTCTCCCACATGTATTCGGATCGGGATAATCCGATGTATAAAAAATAGGCAATAGGCGCGCATTTTAATTTAGATTTTTTTTTAAATCTTAGGATTATAAAACAATTATTAAAAATGAGAGATCTGTATAATGTTTTAAATTATTACAATTTATTTCTTACTTTGAGCCAATTGGGACTTCTTCCACTATAGCCGGATTTATTTTAATTTGAAATATTTACTAATTGATTTGTTTATTGTCATCTTAGACGAATGATTTTATACAACGATAGGAATATGAAAAAAGTTGGGTTATCACTTCGACTTTTCTTTATCCATGTTGAAAAAACCTTTTTGAATTGTTTTGAAGTGAAATATTGCTAATTTGATAAGTTCATGACGTTATTAAAGAATTTTTTATTGGAAAAGTCTGCTACCGAGCATGCTTAGAAAATAAAGCAATTACTATGAGATTTGTCGAGCAATTGCTTCAGATTTAAGCTTTATTCATACCAAACTAGCTTGTTCTAAAAGTAAAAGCTCCTGACTGAGAAAACAGCTGTCAAAAAAAACTTTATTCATAACAACCGAAGCAATTGCTTTATGCGACTGCTCGACTGCTCGATTCAGTTTAGCAAAAGCAATTACTAGGTTTTTTTCATACCACCCATTAACTCGCTAACTTTCAGCTACTCAGTTCAGAGTGGCGGTTACTCAGTTGTCGCCAAAACCGCACCTACTCAGTTCTGACTAAACGGCCTTTACTCAGAACTGACTAACAGCCCTTTTCGCGACAACTGAGTCATGGTTACTCAGAATGCGCGAATAATTCTGAAGCGATTTTTGGCCGCTTTTTTCATGCTAGAATAACAAAAACCTGTATTATTATTCAGACAAATGATGGATTTGTTGATTGATGAATAATAAAACTCAAAATATTGTTCATACACCTTTATTTAAAAAAAAATCCACAAACTTTTTGAAATTTTTTTGGCCCGTCGGGTTTTGTCTCCCGGGCCGGGACCCATTATGCCGTACTAGATGGCAAATATATTTGGACCATAGTCACTTCGTCGCAGAATTCTGTAATATAAATAAAACTGTATCAACATCTAGAAATTACCTTTAGAATCAATATATTCACCATGTAAATTTTCAAGTTTTTGCTGCACAAAAACCAACCAAGTTCAACCGCCTCGCACAAACTGATCAACATTTACTCAGTTGTCGCCTTCAAGCACTCGAGTTCTCTGAGTGCCGAATTTTCTGACGTCTGAGTAATTTTTCCGCTGATATCTGAGTTCATTAAGAACAGCCGTCGGCTGCTTCATACATGTGGCGACGTCTGAGTAAAAGGTAGCCGGGCTCTGAGTATTTCAAATTTAGCGAGAATGCTTTGATACAAAATCAGTTTGATTTATTTCAAATTGTTTTGTTTTGCCACAATGTTATTTAGATTTAGATTTGAAAGCATTTATAAATTGAACCATTTTGCATTTATTTCAATTGGGAGGAATAAAATTTTAAATAATAATTAAAAAAAAATTAAATTTATTTTTGTTCACAAACAAATAAAACACTGGGTTACTAACTGATTTACTATAGGTAATAAATCATCCGGTCCAAATTTTCGTCGACCTGACCGCTGGATTTGGAGTGGAGTCATCTTGCGCAGCTTTCACTTCGGTTTAGGCAACCAGAGACTTGAAAAAAACATCCGTCGGCCGTGGTCCTGTAAAAATGCAAGCACTTTAGAAAATCTTCAATATTCACTCTTTAATCAACATACACTTACCATACTTCATCCTGAATCCTAATTAAGTTAACTCTGATCCACCTTTTTTTTAAACAACTATAGCCAAACTTGATTCGAATTTCGGTTTTCTTTTCTTCTTGTAGGTAAGTCGAATCAAAATATCTTTTGAAGTCGAGGATGAAACATTTATTTAAAGTAATCTTTCCTTTCAATTAGAAACATTTTTCTTTGATTAAAAATACTTTACCTTGTTTCAGTAGAAATTGGTAATTGAGCCAATTATTTTAGGGCTTTGTTTCTATGATGACTGTTATCCCCGAGTTTTTTTAATCAAAGAATTTGTTCAAAATTCAAGCTCAAAATTATATAATTAAAAAAATCAATTCTTTTTTGAAAAAAATATTTTTTTGAATAAAAACCTTAATTCTTTGATTCAAATAAAACAGATGTAACAAAACAGAATAAAAAATGTTTCGAGAAAATGAAGTTCTGAATCAAAATCAGCTTTGTTTTGTTTCGAAGACCTAGTTTTCTCTGCGTGAACTTGAAATAAAATAAAAAATCGTTTAAATTTAGAACATTTTATAGTTTATTTTATGAATCAAACTTTTTTTAGAATTTTATAATAAATAAAATAACAAATAAGGAAAATATCATAATATAAAATTCGAAATTGCAAGCCGCCGACCGCGGCCTAGAGGATAGCGTTCAAGTCTTCTAAGCCAGAGGTCATGAGATCGAGTCTCGGTCACGGCATACATAGTACTCTTTCTGTGGGTTGGTGGTGTTAGCATTAGTAAGATGCTAGCCATTGTATCCTTGAAAGATGTACGCTTTAGTCTTAAGTAGAATTTAGATCTCTTCAAAGAAACATAAAGTTTCACTGAGATCCTATATGTGTGTGTTCAAAATAAACAATTTAAAATAGCTCGAAATTGTATAAAATAAAAGAAATGCAGACCCGGTTTTGTTTTCTGAGTTACGAATATTTACTGATATGTTGCAATCAATATTTCTGAATTTTCCTCCTTTTCTTTCAAATTTCATTTTACGAGGTTTTATTTTTCATTTCATTCAAATAGTAGTTGTTCATTTGAAAAATTTTGTTTCGTTTGTTTTATTAACCGTTTTTTTTATTTTATGAAGAATTTACTCACCGTAGGTTATTTTGGTTAGTATAAGTTTATCGGCCTTATGGTGAAAGTGAACATTTCGTTTTATTTTATTTAAAAAAAAACAATAAAGATTTTCAACTTTCAAGAGAACATTATTTTCAATGTTTTTCGAATTCATTTTTGGAAAACTTTGTCGTTGAATTCCATATTATCTCATGTATTAATTATTCAATCATTACTTTTTTTAAATGCTTAAGCCTTGAATTTTTTTTTTTAATATTTTGAGGTTTTTTGAAAATTTATATGTATTTTATTATGATCCATTGTCGTACGGTTTTTTTTGTTCAATTTTTTATGTGTGAAAATTGAATTTTTATGCAAATAAAGAATAAAATCAGGCTTTGCTCCGAAACAGTTAGAAGTACAGTATGCTTGCTTGTTATCGCTTGGGACTGAGGTTCGATTTAGGAAACTTTAATCGAAGTATAGCTCAGTAGATTTATTTTGTCTCAGGTAAGGAGCTTTCGGATAAAATAACTATCGCATGTACTCATAAAAGTTTGAAACGTTCAAATGTCCCATCATTGCATATTTTCCAGTAATTTTTTTTAAAGGTTTGGTGCCTTAGAGCACCTGTATCCGTGGTCCAAACAGCCGGTTTAGACCCAAATTCCGACCCGAGCAACCGCACTGGTGATCCATTATACCAGTTTCAACTCAACTTTTTTTAGAGCTGGTATAAGGATTGATCCAAAACTGATGAGATTTGGATCCAATTTGACGCATGTTCTAAACGTTCAAACCGTTTGACAGTTAATGGAACACGAGTGCAGTTGCCAGTTTTTTTTATTGGATGGGATCTAATTTCTTTGGTTCAATTCTTGTATAAATTAGACCCAAGAATAGACCACGAGTACAGATGCTCTTAGTATAATGCATTTCGACTTTTTATTACTTCTTCAAGGATTTTTTTTTGTTAAAAACATAGTAGGCGAAATTTCCGTGCTTGAAAATTACAGTTTTTTCATCCAAGCAATCCGATTATAGAATATCGCATTGCATCTGCATCACGGAAAAGAGGATAATATATATTTAAAATATTTTTAAATCTTTATACCGATTACTTCTATGTGAATAGAGTAAGAACGAGTAGTGCAATAAATTTGCAGAATTTTCTAGTCATCGTTTCTGTGCAATAGATAAATGAGTTATCATAAGTGTAGCTGAGTTTTTAGTTATATTTTTTCCAATTAAATATCGGACACTAAAGAACTTGGCTTCGGAACAAGAAAGCAGCATAATATAGGCTGATAGTTAAAACTACGTAGAAATATGTACATATGTATGTGTAATCTATCATTATTAAGTACGCCCACGATATCGATACCATCTACGAGCTTAGCTCCCCGTGGTTCTGCATCCGATTGATGAGTTTAGATAAAGCAAGCCAATATCGGTAGATTGGTCCACCGTTTTATAGTTGGTCTAGCTAGTTGGTCAAGTGCCGTGCATCTCATCCACACATGGCGCTCGCTCGACTGAATGATATCCATGCCCCATAGTTGCAAGACAAGCAAGCTCGCTCAAGGACTTTCCATCTCGCTCCATTGAGTTGACGTTCGTTGTTCCGGAATAGCTCTGGCTTGGGTGCGAGGATTGATCGAGTCTCAGCAGGCTTCGGCTTCACCACACAGCAAGAGCCAGCCAACACGGGTGATAAATGACATTTAATTTGTGTTGTCGATTGGCATCGATTACTAGATTGCATCCGATAGGTGGAGTCTGGCTGGGTGGAAAGATTGCCCCATGCAGGAACGTTTTAACATTGTTTTCGTATCGTATGGATTAATACCCATCATAAGCTGGTCAGCGGAAATCAATTGAAATCCATATGTAGGCTGATGTGTTTCGAATGATATTTGTGGAACTGCGATCAGCAGCAGTTTTACGTTGTGTATTGGCATATTTCATACCATCACTCTCTGGAGTCACTAGTGAGTCTTTTTTCTTCCTAATATGGTATTCACATGCTTATATGTTAAATATAATAATTCCACGAATGGAAGAAAGCTTCGCGGTTTAGTAGGGTAAGTACGGTATAGCCGCAAAATAAATGCAAAAAAAAATGTGCCTGGTGGCATTTTGCGAGATGCAGGTGATAGAGCATCTTTCCGCTGTTGAGGTCCGGAATCTATCAATGAAAATCTATAAAAGTGTAGGTACACAATCGTCAGTATCATTTGCAAAGATTGTACATAGCATGTGTTTAAGTAGAGGTTAATCTTTTCAACTTGTTCCGCGTTTGATTGGTTTTTGTTTCTCGTTTGTTCTTGATCGTTTGTTTCTTTCTCGTTTGTTTGCTTATGGTTTTTATGCTTCTCTTGTTTCGTAAAAAAAACAGAGAAATAAGTAAGATGCATAATGACTTATGCTACCGTGGATACCAAATCAACTAGTGAAAATTATTCATTACTAGTCAGGCCCACGTGCTATTAACACGCTATCCATCGTTCTCTTTGAATAAGTAATAAACTGGTAATTAACAAGTTCAAGTATTGTTTTTATATAGAAATACTTCACTGGCGACGAGTTTTTTTAAGGAAGTAGGCTTTGCTGCGGTGATGACGGGTGTGTTTTTCTCAGCAGTAAATTTAAAAATAGAGAAAATTTACGAAAATTATCGTTTAAAGTGAAGTGAATCGAATTGTGTGGACCTGAATTTTCCGGATTGGATAGCGTACCTGCATTGAAATGGAATATGGCCGGAAGAGCTTTCCGGAGAAGCTTAATTCAAAATCATGGCAGTTTCGGCAGCAGTTAATCGCTTACAAGTTTCCTCTGGATGTATCCCAGTCCCATTTGGCGCAGTTATGGTCGTTTTATGGTGAGATCTGTCCATTTGATTTAGGTTCATTTCGAAGAAGTGTTGAATACTTTTGTAAGTTTAAACTACATCACTTTTCCTTATTCATCAATCCTATCTGCCAAGTAGGATTTTCCAACAAAACGAATAACCTTTCCCCCAAGTAACAATTTAGGTTTTCTAAGAGACTCCATACCAACTATAAATTAAAGCCATACAACCGCGTCCGGTTATGTAAGGATCAATAAAACTGCAATACAACGCTTAGCAGCACAAAAAGGCCCTTCTGCAGTAGGTTCTGTAGAGCAAATTATAAAACTTTGACATGCCAAATCAAATTTAAAATTCTTTATAAATTCCGCTTATAAATCCTATTAATTATATTATTTTCATCTACAAATAATTTTGCTCCTTAATGAGGATCCTGGTGATCAATTTTAAAACAAATGAATCTCGCCCGAAACAAATATAAAAATAAAATGAAACACAAAGCATATCCTGTTTATCATCATTTCATTTAGTAGTAAAGCAATGTTATTTTTTCATCCTGAATTTCGTTGCCTGTTGTTGATTCACTTGCGCTTTCAAATTTACCGCAAATATGTATGAGAAAAGTTGAGAAAAATTAGGGGCCAGCTAAAATTCGTACTTTAAATAAATAATAATCCGATAAATAATATTAAAATAATATCGCTTCCAACTTTTGAATCTTTTATGCGGTTGGTAAACAATTTTTCTACATTATATCAGCCATAATGATGTAAAAATGTATTAAAAACATGCACAAGATAAAGTTTACTTTCTAAAATAGAAAGACATCGTTTATACATTCATCAATATTTGTCATAAAAATGGCGCTAATATATAAAATTTATAATAGTCTTTATTGAATACTTAAAAAACGATTTTGTTTTCGTAAAATAACTTATCGAACTAATACACTTTTACATAATTTTTATGTTTTAATAAAGTGTGTAAAATTCGAAAAAGGGGCTTGGATGCCGATTCTATAAATCGAAAAAGTTATATAGCATTCTGTGAGGCTTCCCTACAAAACTGCTTTAGCCTTGATGCGTTTCTTTGAGGCATTTTGATAACTCTTATAATGTATGTATGTATGTATGAATCCACCTTGGGTTTACGGCAGCGCCGCGGTTGTGGCAAAAAAAAATAACCCACGAGTCTATCTTGGTTACCACGCAAGACAATCATAGCTATTCAATGAGACTTTCAAGGGAGCGGAATCATAAGCAGAGGCACTTACGGTATCCAAGGTTATAAGGGGTACAAGTCTCGAGTAGCTATAACCATTTTGTTGTCTAGCCAGTCTGCCCAAACATTTATTTGTTCAATAATGAAATTATATGATATAGCATAATATAGCAATGAAGTTTAATAATAATAATAATTATAATATAGGGTAATATATATTTCAGCAAGATTGATTGTGACCTCTTGTTGTTTTTTTTTTAAGGCTATAAGTTGGCCAACCTGCAAGAAAACGTTTTTTAGTGTAATGTTATATTGTAATGGAATTAATAAAAAATGGTAAAATAAAAAAAAATGTTCAAAAATAGTTAAAAGTGGTAATATTCAGTTTTTTTTATCTAGATGTATGAGTATCCTTTAATAATAAAATAAATTCTGCTTCAGTGTTTGCAACCCCCATTGATCTGAAATCAATTCAAGTGATTATTAAGAGATGCTCAAATCGTTGAATCCATTTAAAATGCTGGGTGATGCTGCCGCTGCAAGGGTTAAATTGTTAATTGTTGATATCAATGGTACATAAATTTATAAAAAAAAAAAATATTAGCTTAAGATGACATCATATAGCCTGAAAAAAGTTAGTATAATAAAATGATGCAATAAATATGCAAATAAAATGGAGTAAATGAAAATTAAAAAAAAAAAATCGAAGTAAACGGTGACAAAATCATTTATAGAGATGATGTTAATATGATTTGCTGCTTTCCTGAACGAAATAAAATGTATTCTGCAAAGTAATTAAAAATTATGCAATGTAATATTATACAATATAAAATAATATAACACGTAAAATAATATTAAATAACTCAATATAATAAATATGTTAAAGAATGAAAGTAAAAAATAAATTAATGAAGACAATAATTTCTGAACTTATAGTTGGATTTATTTCCAATACAGAGAGACAGTGCCGCTGCAAAGTGAAATGGTCTGTTTCAAATATTTACAGTTAAATTACATAGAAAATTCTTTCAAGAAAAGTAAATAAGTTATTTTACCTGCTAAAAAAAAAGTTGATAAATTATTTTAACATAGGCTTCATCATAAATTATTTACTTTATTTACTGGTGCAGCTGATTTTCACGCTGTAAATTTAATTTTGCATCAAGAAGGTCAATTGATTGCTGATTAATTGCTGATAAATGCTGGAATGAATTGTTGAAATCAGATTTACATGAAACCCTGAAACCGGATATTCTATACTTGAAAATGTAAAAATTAAAAATTTATACGGTAGTGAAAATCATTATGGGGGTATTAGAATTGATTGCCTCCTTAGTCAGATTCTACAAATAATAGATTAAATAATTCAAAACTTAAATTATTCACACTTTGAAGACTGGAAACTGCAAATAAAATTACTTTAAAACATGAATCAACAAATATCAAAGATAATACATAAGTTCATAATCAAATAACGATAACCAAATATAGCTGGATCCTGAAAAATCAATGTTGTTAGTAAATTTTAATGTTTTCTCAACATGATAAAAAAATAACTTTAAACTGGAATTTAGAACATGAATTAATTTTCAAAGAAGAACATGACAAAACAATGTGAAAATTATTATCAGAAGCTGATTAAAAATGAGGATACTACATCTCCTGAAAAAAGAATACATTTTATGATCAGAATATGAATGGCAATGTAAAATTTGACAAGCACAAAAATCTTAAAAATCACCTGAAGTTTTCTTTCATGGTAATGGTTTGAATTGTTTCTGGTTTTAATTTTAATTAAAATGATAAAGACCCTTCAAAGTTGGAAACCTTCTTGTTTAGAAGAAAACCTGAAGCTACAGTAATATAAATCTTTTTTTCAGACATTGAATTTTTTTTAACAATAAAATAATCATAATTATAATAATAATAATTGTAGTAATAATAATAATTTAAAAAATCAGGATATTTTTAAGTGAAATTTCTGATTTTGCCGTAATAATAATAATTAAAAAAAAAAACTTTATCCTATATAACTGCAATTTTAAACCAAAAATAATTATTTAAATAAAATAACTAATTTAACTAAACGAATTGATTTTGAGCATAGAATTAAATGAAAACATCGCACCAAACCTGAAAAAATTAATGAAATCAATTTGATTTTCCATGACACATATAATGGTCAATTTCCTGCTTATAACCAGTTCTCATTTTGTAGGAACGGGAAACCTTCTATTAACAAGATCAATCCTGGCTAGAGATAGAAAAACAAAAATTAAAAGCAGTAAAAACCGAAGCTTTGGCAGCCTGAAAAAGGATCACAAAGAGATAAATTAACAACTACCAGAGGTTAACATCTATCAATTATCTTCACCATTCAAAACATCATGGTTCTATACTATTGTAAATGAATTGTTGTTGTTGTTGTCGCCAGTGCAAAGCTTTTTTTTTGACATTTGACGGCTATAAATGAATTCTTCAGCATAGCATCAGAAAAAAATTTAAAAGAATAATATGGAATGTCCTCACCAAGTTTTCGTTTCCGCCTTTTCGCAAAGCTCGGCACCACGCTTGCTTTGATCCAGTGGCCCAGCAAAAAATTCTGTCCGAACTTGTTCGGACATGCGCCAACCACTTAATTTGAATAAAATAAAAAAAAAACATCTTCGCTCACAATTTTATTTTCTTGATCTTCTGTGATTTCAGCCACTTTCCCATATATGTTTCTAGCTACCATAATTTCAATGATTTTATTTGTTTCAATAATTCAACTGGGAATAACGGCAAACAACCCAAGCGCTTCACATAGTAGGCCATTTTTTTTCTTTAGCACATGTCGTGTCATCGCGGTGGAGCAGAGCCCATTTGTTCACTGTATTCCCGAACTTTTTTCTCAATTTTTTTTTATTCATCACTCGAGATTATCACCACAATTGAAGCGCCGGCCCCATAAAAAAAGCTTTTCTCATTTCAACAATGCAACCCCATTTATGTAAAACGATTCCTTCTCGCCATTCACAACATAACTAAAGTTCTACAATACGACGAAACGACTATTTGTGCGAAATCCGCATTCTTCCCAATAATTTTTCCAGATCACTACAAAATATCTACCACACATATAATAGAATCAATTATATTTATTTTCTCTTCCAAGAATTAACCATTCCCGCACACTCCCACTATAGAAAAAAAAACTGCGACCCGACACCACACAATTCGATTGAACGCCGAAGCACCGATGCAGAGTAGAAAAAAAAGACGACCGTTCGGCTCGACGTTTCAGGCGCGACTGTTTGGCATTTTGATAACTCTTATAAACACTAAAAGTGTCGAGGCCTTCTAGAAAAATTCTTGAAAGATCATTACATGTGCCTTATAAAACCTTTCCGATTTATATAATGTTGGCGGTAAAGGAATGGATAATCAAATAAAAAAATTTAGAGCATTTGTTTAAAACTTTTATTGAATAGAAAATTATTACATACCATTTTCCGGTTAATATTTTTAAAAAAATATAAATTTTTTGAGGATCATAGCAAACAAAATAATTACACCTGAGATTCCACAACAACACTACGCTCTCTCAGCTGTAATCAGATATGCAGCATTGCATCATGCCATAAAATTAATTGACACAACTTTCCAAATTATTCGAAGATAACATTATTAACTTAGAAAAACACAATGTTCTGATGCTCTTGAGAGACAACTTTGTTCATCGATTATTTTCACCAAAACTTCAATTATCGCGGAACAAGACAAATTCCGGTAAGTTGTACACTTCCAGTGGATAATTAATCCTGAGCAGCATTCCTATCCATTTTTCTGACGAGCGACGAGGTCAATTTCATCCGTTGTTGTTCCTGACAAACTTGAAAACAATTATTTTTCCTTTCGCTTTCGAAAAACATCTTATTGTTTACATTTTGATCAATAACTGCATAACTTTCTTTTATAAACCCTTTATTTGGCGAAATACCCCTTATAAGCTTATTTTGGCCTATAGAGGGATTAGTTTCATATAAACGGTTTAAAGAGGCCACAATCAGTCATTAAGAAACATTTATAAAACCGAAGCTTCTCGTAAACATCATATAAGAACACAAGTGCTACAAAATAATTTAAAAAGGCTTTTATAGAACAAAACAGGTCTGTATGCAGTTGTTTCATGACTTTTTCAAATGGTTTATGTTTAAAGGTATAAAAATGTTTTATAGCTTGCGCAAAGAGTCAAATAAAAAAATCAATCAAATAAATTTATTGCTGTTTCATAGATTGACTTTATAAGACGCTTGTAGCTATCCTGGCGATATGTTGTGAATGGGTTTTCAATGAATACATTATAAAATAGTAAATAGTATAATATATCACTTATAAAACTCCTTGCAAAAATTATAAAACCTATTCTACTTTTGTGTGTTACTTGGGCCCTTTCCTGTCTGAAACAGCATCTTTACATGTAGGGTCGTATGAGTTCTCTGCACCTGAAAAGTTCATTCAGCTGTTCAGACTATCCCGATATGATTACATTGACTTGTCACGGTGTGCATTGTGGTACCACACTGATTCTCAATAACAACATTTGAAATGAGTATTGAATCCAGGTACTTATTTTGGCATCTTGTGTTGGGCTTGATTACTAGTTGTACCTCGTGTAACAGCCAATGCAAGATGTGTGTAGTCACCCTATGCTATGCTATGCTATGCTAGAAATACTTCACTGGCGACGAGTAAACCCACGCAATCAAGATGGCAACAACTCAAGAAGTTTTCCAGACTATCATGCGGCAGAATCAGCAGATGGCGGAGCAGAACGCTAGGCTCATACAGATACTGGAGCGAAGCGGCATTCAAGAAGGTTCCAGTTCTCTCAAGTCCAGCAGCCTAGAATTCATAATTGAATCTCTGGCCTCCAACATCCGTGAATTCATCTACGATCCGGAAAGCGGTCTTGTCTTCGACCGTTGGTACCGGAAGTATGAAGATCTTTTCCTGATTTGGTGAGCTACGCTGGGATGGTGAACAAGGTCTGCGAGGATTTCGAATTGGCCAACTTAACGGCGGACCAATTCAAAAGCCTCATTTTCATCTGCGGTCTGACGCAGACATACGAACGAGGCTACTGTCCAAATTGGAAGCAACTAGTCCGGAAGACGAATGCAGTCTCGAAATTCTGGTCAAGGATGCTCAACGACTGCAAAATTTGAAGCTCGACATCGCGATGGTTGAGCAACATCAACAGGTGACTTCTGTCTGCACAGTCAAGCAGAAGAAGTTTCCAGTCAAACCATCCGGTTCACATTCAAACCCCATCAAGACTTCAACCAACCCAAAGACTCCATGTTGGCGGAATGCATTTTGTCCGCGACTGCAGCTATTCAAGCCACATCTGCAGGGATTGCAAGCAAACCGGACACAAGGAATGTTATTGTGATTGCTACAAACCGAAGCCGCAATCAAAAGCCAAGGTTTTTAAGAAGCGATCCATGAAAGGTGTTTTCGCTGAAAACAACATCAACTGCGTTGCGTGTTAAGTCGGAAGTCTCTTACCGTTCTCATCGATGGTTCTGCAGCAACGCTTCAGTTCGACACAGCAGCAGACATCACCATCATTTTTAAACATCAATGGAGCAAGAAATTCGGATCACCAGCACTTTCAGCAACAACACGCACCGCCACGACAGCTTCAGGTAAGCCCCTTCATCTTCTGGGTGAGGTCAAAGCTGAAGTGACACTAGGAGACATCAAGAAAACAGCGATCTATTACGTCACCGACAATCGTCTGGACCTTTTCGGTCTGAAGTGGATTGACCTGTTTGAGCTTTGGGACAAACCATTATCAGCGATATGCAATCAAGTTCAACTTGAATCTTCAAACTACATCCAGCGATAAAAGCTAAGTTTCCTGAGGTTTTTGAATCCACCCTGGGTCACTGTACGAAGACGAAAGTTCGATTGTACCTCAAGCCTAACGTTCAACCTGTTTTCAAGCCGAAACGTCCAGTGCCGTTCACCTCCGTTGAGAAAATCGATTTGAAACTGGAACGCTTGCAGAAACACAATATCATCACGCCTGTGGAATTTTCCCAGTGGGCGGCCCCAATTGTGGCTGTCAAGAAACCAGGAGGACGAATCCGAATTTGTGCAGACTACTCAACCGGTTTAAACGCTGAATTGGAACCGAAGAACTATCCACTTCCGGTTCCCGATGATATCTTCAGCAAGCTCAACGGATGCAGATTTTTCAGTAACTTCGATCTCAGCGACTTATATTTGCAAGTTGAGGTTGACGACGATTCGAAGCAGCTTTTGACCATCAACACGCATCGTGGATTGTTCCGTTTCAACCGGCTCGCGCCTGGGGTCAAGTCAGCTCCGGGAGCCTTTCAGCAGCTGATGAACACCATGATAGCCGGTCTGAAAGGTGTCGATTCTTTTCTGGGCGATATTCTGGTCTACAGCCGAACCGAAGAGGAACATCGGAGCATTCTGGATGGATTGTTTATGCGATTGCAGGACTATGGTTTCCATCTGAGGGAGGAAAAATGCAATCTCATGCAGCGCCAAATTCGATACCTTGGGCACATTGTCAACGCCCCAGGTCAACGTCCCGATCCAGCCAAAGTCGAAGCTATTGTCAAGATGCCAGCACAAACGGGTGGGAGGGGGGGGGGGGGTGTGGGGGCGGCGAACAGACTGCAGCGGTGGGCTCTAGCACTGATATGCTATGACTTCGAGATCCAGTGTGTGTCCACATCTCAGTTTGGCTACGCAGACGGCCTTTTCCGCCTAATCGACAAACACTCAAAACCAGACGAAGAGTTTATCATTGCATCGGTCCAGCTGGAAGAAGATGTGGAGATCCCGCTTCAAGAAGCCATCACTTCGGTTCCCATTACATTTAAAATGGTCAATTCATCGAAAACGGTTGGCCATCAAACATCTACGAAATTGTTAACCCAGCAGTGAAGCCATTTTTCCCCCATCGTGATGCTCTCGCAATCATCAAAAACTGCATCATGATGTCGAATCGGTTAGTCATCCCAGAATTCTACCATCAACGGATTCTGAAGCAACTTCATCGAGATCATCCGGGAATGGAACGGATGAAAGCTCTAGCCCGAAGTCATGTTTACTGGCCGGAAATCGATGACGACATTTCAACGTTTGTGATGAAATGTGAAATGTGTGCTGTTCATGCCAAATCCCCACCGAAGACTCCTCCTCAACCGTGGCCAGCAACACATTCTCCTTGGGAACGCATCCACATAGACTTTGCCGGTCCATTCAAAGGTCTCAACTTCCTGGTTGTCGTGGATGCTCATTCAAGATGGCCCGAGATCTGCACAATTGTTCGATCGTTTTGGGATTCCATCAACGATTGTTTCCGACAATGGCACCCAATTCATTTCGAAACAATTCGAAAACTCTGCGGGAGGAACGGTATTCAACATTTGCGGATTTCGCCTTATCATCCACAATCAAACGGTCAGTCTGAAAGATTCGTGGATTCCCTCAAGAGGTCTTTGTTGATAATCAACGACTGGCAAAACATCCACGAATCCCTTCAAACGTTCCTGCAAGTTTACCGATCAACTCCAAGCCGTGTCCTGAATGGTTCCACTCCAGCTGAGCTCATGATTGGCAGAAAAATCAGATCTATTCTGAATCTTCTGGAGGTCATGACCGAGACATCCGACAGCAAATCAGGGACCACGACCACATATACTAACAACTGGTGCTGCGGTGTATGCCAAACTATACCGCAACAATTCGTCTAGGAAGTGGGTTCCTGGAAAGATTCTTGAAGTGATTGGCAAAGTTAACTTCAACATCCTATTGGAAGAGCATCATGGCAGACGGAAGCTGATACGTTCACACGTCGACCAGGTCAACCTTCGGTATCCAGGTGATGCAAGTACTTTGGAGAGGCAGTCTACACCATTGAACATATTGGTCGATATGTTTGGAATTCAAGCCCGGTCAAGCCAACCATCTTGTACATTAAATGTTCCAGAACCTGAAGAAGATGATCCACAACCACCAGCCGGAGAATCGATGTCGATGTTAGCATGGAAGACTAAAACGATTCTTCTGTTTCCCTCGAAGATGAACCAACACCTAGACGTCCCCAGAGGACATCAGGCTGCCTGAGAGATTGAACTCTTACCTGGTGTTCTGGGAATAAGGAGGGAGATATGTTACCACAGTAGGCATCGACTTATGCTACCGTGGATACCAAATCAACTAGTGAAAATTATTCATTACAAGTCAGGCCCACGTGCTATTAACACGCTATCCATCGTTCTCTTTAAATAAGAAATTAATTAGTAATTAACAAGTTCAAGTATTGTTTTAATAAAGAAATACTTCAATCATGTTTTGGATGCAGTTAGCACTTTTGATTTGGTGTGGCTTGTGATATAGCTCAGTTGGCAAGTCTGTTGTCTCCTGAGCAGATGTCCGTGAGTTCGAGCCCAAGAGTAAACATCGAACACAGTTGTACCGGATAAGTTTTTCAATAACGATCCGCCAACTGCAACGTTGATAAAGTCGCGAATGCCATAAAGATGGTAAAACGACTATAATCGAAACAAAAAAAAAAAAAAAACTTTTGATTTGGTAATAATATTATAATATTTCACGTCGAAGCTATGCTATTCGAAGCCTTCTGATTTGATTTGTCAGTAAATTAGGTACAGATTAAAAGTTGTCCATTATCACATTGGCATATGAATATCAAAAATTTTGATTCTTTGAGTAAATTTCCCTTAAAAATCATTGTTATTTACAAAGGGGCCTGGTATCATATTAAGCTATTGTAATGGTACCCTGTAAACCCTTGAAAGGGTTGTTTGTTCGGCTCATTTATGAATCGGATTACGGTCCAGCCGATCCATCAACTGAAATCCAGCCTGATGCTCTGCTGTTATAAAAGATGCTAAACTTTAAAGAGGAAGACGTGTCTGGGACAGCACCCAAATCCAACAGAACAGGAAAATTCGTCCCTTTGAGAGCCACCATTTATGTGGCCAACAGAAAAAAAACGACTCCCAACATGCATCCGAAAGTTTATGGTAAACGCCTGCCGATGGGATGCTGTTTTTTTTTTACTGGATCTCCACAAATCTGACGACCTGAATCTTGATAGAACCATTAATCTTACCGGGGGTGCGGGTGCTGTTGAATTATTCCCTTTCGGGATAATAATGGTGACGGTGGTGAATAGAAAAGGGGTTTTTCTTAGTTTTATTGAAAATAAAGGATCATTCTCACCGGAAAAGATTGCAAACCGATTGGGTCTATTTTTCAAATAAACACTTTTCAATTTGTTATCTGCTCTACTTCGCTTTCGCCTCGGCTTCGAGATAACATTTTAAGCCGTGTAGCTCCTAGCTCCAGTAGGAAATGTTGGTTGGCTGAAGGTTGGATGAATCTTCAAAAGTTTTTGTCCTTTCGATATCCAAATCAGAAAGAACGGTTGAATTTGAAGCAATCTGCTTAGAAAACAAATAAGCCATGCTTCAGATTTGTTCGAACAAATTGCATAAATCAGAATTCCTAGAAGAAAAGTTTACTCAATTGATTAGCCTCGCACAATAGATTCTTTCTGGCGGCCGGACAATTAAAATCCCAGCATTCTTCCAGCCAGTCAAAACAATACCGAGAATTGATGCCAATGTTTTCAGAATCACATTTTTTCTTCATTCTTTCTTGCCTTCTCTAAGTTTTTCTTTCAACAATAAAAAGATCGTCGCTGAAAGAAAAATTCCGGCTAAAATCATAAAAACCTTTCCCGGAATCGCCGATGAGTGAATGTAACGGTTGAGTTAAGGACAGTGTGGTCGAGCGAGAGCCACCGAAACCACGACAAAGTAACATTCCGATGAATATTAAGTAAGTAATTCGCCTTTTTCATTGTCCGAAAGAAAAAAGAAAGAAGCGGATTAAAAGTAGGAGTACAGTACTAGGCGCACGAATTGTGGCCATCCTTATATACTTTTGGCAATTTAGAAATTAAAATATTTTTTTTTATTTAATATTTTCACTATTTTTGATTCATTAAATGACAAAAATGACAAAAATGACAAAAAGACAAAAATGACAAAAATGACAAAAATGACACAAAAATGACACAAAAATGACACAAAAATGACACAAAAATGACACAAAAATGACACAAAAATGACACAAAAATGACACAAAAATGACAAAAATGACACAAAAATGACAAAAATGACACAAAAATCACACAAAAATGACACAAAAAAGACACAAAATGACACAAAAATGACACAAAAATGACACAAAAATGACACAAAAATGACACAAAAATGACACAAAAATGACAAAAATGACACAAAAATGACACAAAAATGACAAAAATGACAAAAATGACAAAAATGACAAAAATGACAAAAATGACAAAAATGACAAAAATGACAAAAATGACAAAAATGACAAAAATGACAAAAATGACAAAAATGACAAAAATGACAAAAATGACAAAAATGACAAAAATGACAAAAATGACAAAAATGACAAAAATGACAAAAATGACAAAAATGACAAAAATGACAAAAATAACAAAAATGACAAAAATGTCAAAAATGTCATGTCCAAAGTGTCAAAAATGTCAAAAATGTCAAAAATGTCAAAAATTTAAAAAATGTCAAAAATGTCAAAAATGTCAAATATATCAAAAATGTCAAAAATTTCAATAATGTAAATAATGTCAAAAATGTGAAAAATGTCAAAAATGACAAAAATGACAAAAATTTCATCATTTTTGTCTTTTTTTAAATTTTTGACCAGTCAAAAATGTAGGAAATGATCATATTTGTCATTTTTGACATTTTTGACAATTCAGAACAATTAAGACATTTCTGACATTTTTCACATTTTTGACAATTTAAACATATTTGACATTTATAGTCATTTTTGTTCTTTTTGTCAAACTTGACAATTTGGACAATTTGGACCATTTGGACAATTTTGACAATTTTGACAATTTTGACAATTTTGATAATTTTGACAATTTTGACAATTTGGACAATTTTGAAAATTTCGACAATTTAGACAATTTTGACAATTCTGACCATTTTGACAATTTTGACAATTTTGACAATTTCGACAATTTCGACAATTTTGACAATTTTGACAATTTTGACAATTTTGACAATTTTGACAATTTCGACAATTTTGACAATTTTGACAATTTTAACAATTTTAACAATTTTGACAATTTTGACAATTTTGACAATTTTGACAATTTTGACAATTTTGACAATTTCGACAATTTTGACAATTTTGACAATTGTGACAATTTTGACAATTTTGACAATTTTGACAATTTTGACAATTTTGACAATTTTGACAATTTTGACAATTTTGACAATTTTGACAATTTTGACAATTTTGACAATTTTTACAAATTTGACAATTTTGACAATTTTGACAATTTTGACAATTTTGACAATTTTGACAATTTTGACAATTTTGACAATTTTGACAATTTTGACAATTTTGACAATTTTGACAATTTTGACAATTTTGACAATTTTGACAATTTTGACAATTTTGACAATTTTGACAATTTTGACATTTTTGACAATTTGGACAATTTTGACAATTTTGACAATTTTAACAGTTTTGACAATTTTGACAATTTTGGCAATTTTGTCAATTTTGAAAATTTTGACAGTTTTGACAATTTTGACAATTTTGAAAATTTTGACAATTTTGACAATTTTGACAATTTTGGCAATTTTGACAATTTTGACAATTTTGACAATTTTGACAATTTTAACAATTTTAACAATTTTGACAATTTTGACAATTTTGACAATTTTGACAATTTTGACAATTTTGACAATTTCGACAATTTTGACAATTTTGACAATTGTGACAATTTTGACAATTTTGACAATTTTGACAATTTTGGCAATTTTGACAATTTTGACAATTTTGACAATTTTGACAATTTTGACAATTTTGACAATTTTGACATTTTTGACAATTTTGACAATTTTGACAATTTTGACAATTTTAACAGTTTTGACAATTTTGACAATTTTGGCAATTTTGACAATTTTGAAAATTTTGACAGTTTTGACAATTTTGACAATTTTGAAAATTTTGAAAATTTTGACAATTTTGACAATTTTGAGAATTTTGAGAATTTTGACAATTTTTACAATTTTGACAATTTTAACAGTTTTGACAATTTTGACAATTTTGACAATTTTGACAATTTTGACCATTTTGACAATTTTGACAATTTTGACAATTTTGACAATTTTGACAATTTTGACAATTTTGACAATTTTGACAATTTTGACAATTTTGAATATTTTAACAATTTTGAAAATTTTGACATTTTTGATATTTTTGACATCATTTTTGTCATTTTTGTCATGTGACAAGTTTGTCATTTTGTTATGTGACTATTTTGACAATTTGGACAATTTTGACAATTTTAACAATTTTGACAATTTAGACAATTTTGACAATTTTGACAATTTGGACAATTTTGACAATTTTGACAATTTTGACAATTTTGACAATTTTGACAATTTTGACAATTTTGACAATTTTGACAATTTTGACAATTTTGACAATTTTGACAATTTTGACAATTTTGACAATTTTGACAATTTTGACAATTTTGACAATTTTGACAATTTTGACAATTTTGACAATTTTGACAATTTTGACAATTTTGACAATTTTGACATTTTTGACAATTTTGACAATTTTGACAATTTTAACAGTTTTGACAATTTTGACAATTTTGACAATTTTGGCAATTTTGACAATTTTGAAAATTTTGACAATTTTAACAGTTTTGACAATTTTGACAATTTTGGCAATTTTGACAGTTTTGAAAATTTTGACAGTTTTGACAATTTTGACAATTTTGAAAATTTTGAAAATTTTGACAATTTTGAGAATTTTGAGAATTTTGACAATTTTTATAATTTTGACAATTTTAACAGTTTTGACAATTTTGACAATTTTGACAATTTTGACAATTTTGACCATTTTGACAATTTTGACAATTTTGGCAATTTTGACAATTTTGGCAATTTTGACAATTTTGACAATTTTGACAATTTTAACAGTTTTGACAATTTTGACAATTTTGGCAATTTTGACAATTTTGAAAATTTTGACAGTTTTGACAATTTTGACAATTTTGAAAATTTTGACAATTTTGACAATTTTGAGAATTTTGACAATTTTGACAATTTTGACAATTTTGACAATTTTGACCATTTTGACAATTTTGACAATTTTGGCAATTTTGACAATTTTGACAATTTTGACAATTTTGACAATTTTAACAATTTTAACAATTTTGACAATTTTGACAATTTTGACAATTTTGACAATTTTGACAATTTCGACAATTTTGACAATTTTGACAATTGTGACAATTTTGACAATTTTGACAATTTTGACAATTTTGACAATTTTGACAATTTTGACAATTTTGACAATTTTGACAATTTTGACAATTTTGACAATTTTGACAATTTTGACAATTTTTACAATTTTGACAATTTTGACAATTTTGACAATTTTGACAATTTTGACAATTTTGACAATTTTGACAATTTTGACAATTTTGACAATTTTGACAATTTTGACAATTTTGACAATTTTGACAATTTTGGCAATTTTGACAATTTTGACAATTTTGACAATTTTAACAGTTTTGACAATTTTGACAATTTTGGCAATTTTGACAATTTTGAAAATTTTGACAGTTTTGACAATTTTGACAACTTTGAAAATTTTGAAAATTTTGACAATTTTGACAATTTTGAGAATTTTGACAATTTTGACAATTTTTACAATTTTGACAATTTTAACAGTTTTGACAATTTTGACAATTTTGACAATTTTGACAATTTTGACCATTTTGACAATTTTGACAATTTTGGCAATTTTGACAATTTTGACAATTTTGACAATTTTGACAATTTTGACAATTTTGACAATTTTGACAATTTTGACAATTTTGACAATTTTGACAATTTTGACAATTTTGAATATTTTAACAATTTTGAAAATTTTGACATTTTTGATATTTTTGACATCATTTTTGTCATTTTTGTCATGTGACAAGTTTGTCATTTTGTTATGTGACTATTTTGACAATTTGGACAATTTTGACAATTTTGACAATTTTGACAATTTTGACAATTTCGACAATTTTGACAATTTTGACAATTGTGACAATTTTGACAATTTTGACAATTTTGACAATTTTGACAATTTTGACAATTTTGACAATTTTGACAATTTTGACAATTTTTACAATTTTGACAATTTTGACAATTTTGACAATTTTGACAATTTTGACAATTTTGACAATTTTGAAATTTTGACAATTTTGACAATTTTGACAATTTTGACAATTTTGACAATTTTGACATTTTTGACAATTTTGACAATTTTGACAATTTTAACAGTTTTGACAATTTTGAAAATTTTGACAATTTTGGCAATTTTGACAATTTTGAAAATTTTGACAGTTTTGACAATTTTGACAATTTTGAAAATTTTGACGATTTTGAGAATTTTGAGAATTTTGAGAATTTTGACAATTTTGACAATTTTGACAATTTTGACAATTTTGACAATTTTGACAATTTTGACAATTTTGAATATTTTAACAATTTTGAAAATTTTGACATTTTTGATATTTTTGACATCATTTTTGTCATTTTTGTCATGTGACAAGTTTGTCATTTTGTTATGTGACTATTTTGACAATTTTGACAATTTTGACAATTTTGACAATTTTGACAATTTTGACAATTTTAACAATTTTAACAATTTTGACAATTTTGACAATTTTGACAATTTTGACAATTTTGACAATTTTGACAATTTTGACAATTTTGACAATTTTTACAATTTTAACAATTTTGACAATTTTGACAATTTTGACAATTTTGACAATTTTGACAATTTTGACCATTTTGACAATTTTGACAATTTTGGCAATTTTGACAATTTTGACAATTTTGACAATTTTGACAATTTTGACAATTTTGACAATTTTGACAATTTTGACAATTTTGACAATTTTGACAATTTTGAATATTTTAACAATTTTGAAAATTTTGATATTTTGGTATTTTTGACATCATTTTTGTCATTTTTGTCATGTGACAAGTTTGTCATTTTGTTATGTGACTATTTTGACAATTTGGACAATTTTGACAATTTTAACAATTTTGACAATTTGGACAATTTTGACAATTTTAACAATTTTGACAATTTTGACAATTTTGGCAATTTTGACAATTTTGAAAAATTTGACAATTTTGACAATTTTGACAATTTTGACAATTTTGACAATTTTGAAAATTTTGACAGTTTTGACAATTTTGACAATTTTGACAATTTTGAGAATTTTGAGAATTTTGACAATTTTTACAATTTTGACAATTTTAACAGTTTTGACAATTTTGACAATTTTGACAATTTTGACAATTTTGACAATTTTGACAATTTTGACAATTTTGACAATTTTGACAATTTTGACAATTTTGACAATTTTGACAATTTTAACAATTTTAACAATTTTGACAATTTTGACAATTTTGACAATTTTGACAATTTCGACAATTTTGACAATTTTGACAATTGTGACAATTTTGACAATTTTGACAATTTTGACAATTTTGACAATTTTGACAATTTTGACAATTTTGACAATTTTGACAATTTTGACAATTTTGACAATTTTGACAATTTTGACAATTTTGACAATTTTGACAATTTTGACATTTTTGACAATTTTGACAATTTTGACAATTTTGACAATTTTGACAATTTTAACAGTTTTGACAGTTTTGACAATTTTGGCAATTTTGACAATTTTGAAAATTTTGACAGTTTTGACAATTTTGACAATTTTGAAAATTTTGACAATTTTGACAATTTTGACAATTTTGACAATTTTGACAATTTTGAGAATTTTGAGAATTTTGAGAATTTTGAGAATTTTGAGAATTTTGACAATTTTGACAATTTTGACAATTTTAACAGTTTTGACAATTTTGACAATTTTGACAATTTTGACAATTTTGACCATTTTGACAATTTTGACAATTTTGGCAATTTTGACAATTTTGACAATTTTGACAATTTTGACAATTTTGACAATTTTGACAATTTTGACAATTTTGACAATTTTGACAATTTTGACAATTTTGAATATTTTAACAATTTTGAAAATTTTGACATTTTTGATATTTTTGACATCATTTTTGTCATTTTTGTCATGTGACAAGTTTGTCATTTTGTTATGTGACTATTTTGACAATTTGGACAATTTTGACAATTTTAACAATTTTGACAATTTTGACAATTTTGACAATTTTGACAATTTGAACAATTTTGACAATTTTGACAATTTTGACAATTTTGACAATTTTGACAATTTTGACAATTTTGACAATTTTGACAATTTTGACAATTTTGACAATTTTGACAATTTTGACAATTTTGACAATTTTGACAATTTTGACAATTTTGACAATTTTGACAATTTTGACAATTTTGACAATTTTGACAATTTTGTCAATTTTGACAATTTTGACAATTTTGACAATTTGGACAATTTGGACAATTTGTACAATTTTGACAAATTTGACAAATTTGACAATTTTGACAATTTTAACAATTTTGACAATTTTGACAATTTTGACAATTTTGACAATTTTGACAATTTTGACAATTTTGACAATTTTGACAATTTTGACAATTTTGACAATTTTGACAATTTTGACAATTTTGACAATTTTGACAATTTTGACAATTTTGACAATTTTGACAATTTTGACAATTTTGACAATTTTGACAATTTTGACAATTTTGACAATTTTGACAATTTTGACAATTTTGACAATTTTGACAATTTTGACAATTTTGACAATTTTGACAATTTTGACAATTTTGACAATTTTGACAATTTTGACAATTTTGACAATTTTGACAATTTTTACAATTTTGACAATTTTGACAATTTTGACAATTTTGACAATTTTGACAATTTTGACAATTTTGACAATTTTGACAATTTTGACAATTTTGACAATTTTGACAATTTTGACAATTTTGACAATTTTGAATATTTTAACAATTTTGAAAATTTTGACATTTTTGATATTTTTGACATCATTTTTGTCATTTTTGTCATGTGACAAGTTTGTCATTTTGTTATGTGACTATTTTGACAATTTTGACAATTTTGACAATTTTGACAATTTTGACAATTTTGACAATTTTGACAATTATAACAATTTTAACAATTTTGACAATTTTGACAATTTTGACAATTTTGACAATTTTGACAATTTTGACAATTTTGACAATTTTGACAATTTTGACAATTTTTACAATTTTGACAATTTTGACAATTTTGACAATTTTGACAATTTTGACAATTTTGACAATTTTGACAATTTTGACAATTTTGACCATTTTGACAATTTTGACAATTTTGGCAATTTTGACAATTTTGACAATTTTGACAATTTTGACAATTTTGACAATTTTGACAATTTTGACAATTTTGACAATTTTGACAATTTTGACAATTTTGACAATTTTGACAATTTTGACAATTTTGAATATTTTAACAATTTTGAAAATTTTGACATTTTTGGTATTTTTGACATCATTTTTGTCATTTTTGTCATGTGACAAGTTTGTCATTTTGTTATGTGACTATTTTGACAATTTGGACAATTTTGACAATTTTAACAATTTTGACAATTTGGACAATTTTGACAATTTTAACAATTTTGACAATTTTGACAATTTTGGCAATTTTGACAATTTTGAAAAATTTGACAATTTTGACAATTTTGACAATTTTGACAATTTTGAAAATATTGACAGTTTTGACAATTTTGAAAATTTTGACAATTTTGACAATTTTGAGAATTTTGAGAATTTTGAGAATTTTGACAATTTTTACAATTTTGACAATTTTAACAGTTTTGACAATTTTGACAATTTTGACAATTTTGACAATTTTGACCATTTTGACAATTTTGACAATTTTGGCAATTTTGACAATTTTGACAATTTTGACAATTTTGACAATTTTGACAATTTTGACAATTTTGACAATTTTGACAATTTTGAGAATTTTGAGAATTTTGACAATTTTTACAATTTTGACAATTTTAACAGTTTTGACAATTTTGACAATTTTGACAATTTTGACAATTTTGACAATTTTGACAATTTTGACAATTTTGACAATTTTGACAATTTTGACAATTTTGACAATTTTAACAATTTTAACAATTTTGACAATTTTGACAATTTTGACAATTTCGACAATTTTGACAATTTTGACAATTGTGACAATTTTGACAATTTTGACAATTTTGACAATTTTGACAATTTTGACAATTTTGACAATTTTGACAATTTTGACAATTTTGACAATTTTGACAATTTTGACAATTTTGACAATTTTGACAATTTTGACAATTTTGACAATTTTGACAATTTTGACAATTTTGACAATTTTGACAATTTTGACAATTTTGACAATTTTGACAATTTTGACAATTTTGACAATTTTGACAATTTTGACAATTTTGACAATTTTGACATTTTTGACAATTTTGACAATTTTGACAATTTTGACAATTTTAACAGTTTTGACAATTTTGACAATTTTGGCAATTTTGACAATTTTGAAAATTTTGACAGTTTTGACAATTTTGACAATTTTGAAAATTTTGACAATTTTGACAATTTTGACAATTTTGACAATTTTGAGAATTTTGAGAATTTTGAGAATTTTGACAATTTTTACAATTTTGACAATTTTAACAGTTTTGACAATTTTGACAATTTTGACAATTTTGACAATTTTGACCATTTTGACAATTTTGACAATTTTGGCAATTTTGACAATTTTGACAATTTTGACAATTTTGACAATTTTGACAATTTTGACAATTTTGACAATTTTGACAATTTTGACAATTTTGAATATTTTAACAATTTTGAAAATTTTGACATTTTTGATATTTTTGACATCATTTTTGTCATTTTTGTCATGTGACAAGTTTGTCATTTTGTTATGTGACTATTTTGACAATTTGGACAATTTTGACAATTTTAACAATTTTGACAATTTAGACAATTTTGACAATTTTGACAATTTTGACAATTTGGATAATTTTGACAATTTTGACAATTTTGACAATTTTGACAATTTTGACAATTTTGACAATTTTGACAATTTTGACAATTTTGACAATTTTGACAATTTTGACAATTTTGACAATTTTGACAATTTTGACAATTTTGACAATTTTGACAATTTTGACAATTTTGACAATTTTGTCAATTTTGACAATTTTGACAATTTTGACAATTTGGACAATTTGGACAATTTGTACAATTTTGACAAATTTGACAATTTTGACAATTTTAACAATTTTGACAATTTTGACAATTTTGACAATTTTGACAATTTTGACAATTTTGACAATTTTGACAATTTTGATAATTTTGACAATTCTGACAATTTTGACAATTTTGACAATTTTGACAATTTTGACAATTTTGACAATTTTGACAATTTTGACAATTTTGACAATTTTGACAATTTTGACAATTTTGACAATTTTGACAATTTTGACAATTTTGACAATTTTGACAATTTTGACAATTTTGACAATTTTGACAATTTTGACAATTTTGACAATTTTGACAATTTTGACAATTTTGACAATTTTGACAATTTTGACAATTTTGACAATTTTGACAATTTTGACAATTTTGACAATTTTGACAATTTTGACAATTTTGACAATTTTGACAATTTTAACATTTTTGACAATTTTGACAATTTTGACAATTTTGACAATTTGGACAATTTTGACAATTTTGACAATTTTGACAATTTTGACAATTTTGACAATTTTGACAATTTTGACAATTTTGACAATTTTGACAATTTTGACAATTTTGACAATTTTGACAATTTTGACAATTTTGACAATTTTGACAATTTTGACAATTTTGACAATTTTGACAATTTTGACAATTTTGACAATTTTGACAATTTTGACAATTTTGACAATTTTGACAATTTTGACAATTTTGACAATTTTGACAATTTTGACAATTTTGACAATTTTGACAATTTTGACAATTTGTACAATTTTGACAATTTTGACAATTTTGACAATTTTGAAAATTTTGACAATTTTGACAATTTTGACAGTTTTGACAATTTTGACAATTTTGACAATTTTGACAATTTTGACAATTTTGACAATTTTGACAATTTTGACAATTTTGACAATTTTGACAATTTTGACCATTTTGACAATTTTGATAATTTTGACAATATTGACTATTTTGACAATTTTGACAATTTTGACAATTTTGACAATTTTGACAATTTTGACAATTTTGACAATTTTGACAATTTTGACAATTTTGACAATTTTGACAATTTTGACAATTTTGACAATTTTGACAATTTTGACAATTTTGACAATTTTGACAATTTTGACAATTTTGACAATTTTGACAATTTTGACAATTTTGACAATTTTGACAATTTTGACAATTTTGACAATTTTGACAATTTTGACAATTTTGACAATTTTGACAATTTTGACAATTTTGACAATTTTGACAATTTTGACAATTTTTACAATTTTGATAATTTTGAAAATTTTGACAATTTTGACAATTTTGACAATTTTGACAATTTTGACAATTTTGACAATTTTGACAATTTTGACAATTTTGACAATTTTGACAATTTTGACAATTTTGACAATTTTGACAATTTTGACAATTTTGACAATTTTGACAATTTTGACAATTTTGACAATTTTGACAATTTTGACAGTTTTGACAATTTTGACAATTATGACAATTTTGACCATTTGACAATTTTGACAATTTTGACAATTTTGACAATTTTGACAATTTTGACAATTTTGACAATTTTGACAATTTTGACCATTTTGACAATTTTGACAATTTTGACAATTTTGACAATTTTGACAATTTTGACAATTTTGACAATTTTGACAATTTTGACAATTTTGACAATTTTGACAGTTTTGACAATTTTGACAATTATGACAATTTTGACCATTTGACAATTTTGACAATTTTGACAATTTTGACAATTTTGACAATTTTGACAATTTTGACAATTTTGACAATTTTGACAATTTTGACCATTTTGACAATTTTGATAATTTTGACAATATTGACTATTTTGACAATTTTGACAATTTTGACAATTTTGACAATTTTGACAATTTTGACAATTTTGACAATTTTGACAATTTTGACAATTTTGACAATTTTGACAATTTTGACAATTTTGACAATTTTGACAATTTTGACAATTTTGACAATTTTGACAATTTTGACAATTTTGACAATTTTGACAATTTTGACAATTTTGACAATTTTGACAATTTTGACAATTTTGACAATTTTGACAATTTTGACAATTTTGACAATTTTGACAATTTTGACAATTTTGACAATTTTTACAATTTTGATAATTTTGAAAATTTTGACAATTTTGACAATTTTGACAATTTTGACAATTTTGACAATTTTGACAATTTTGACAATTTTGACAATTTTGACAATATTGACAATTTTGACAATTTTGACAATTTTGAAAATTTTGACAATTTTGACAATTTTGACAATTTTGACAATTTTGACAATTTTGACAATTTGACAATTTAGACAATTATGACAATTTGACAATTTTGACAATTTTGAATATTTTGACAATTTTGACAATTTTGACAATTGTGACAATTTTGACAATTTTGACAATTTTGACAATATTGACAATTTTGACAATTTTGACAATTTTGACAATTTTGACAATTTTGACAATTTTGACAATTTTGACAATTTTGACAATTTTGACAATTTTGACAATTTTGACAATTTTGACAATTTTGACAATTTTGACAATTTTGACAATTTTGACAATTTTGACAATTTTGACAATTTTGACAATTTTGACAATTTTGACAATTTTGACAATTTTGACAATTTTGACAATTTTGACAATTTTGACAATTTTGACAATTTTGACAATTTTGACAATTTTGACAATTTTGACAATTTTGACAATTTTGACAATTTTGACAATTTTGACAATTTTGACAATTTGGACAATTTGGACAATTTTGACAATTTTGACAATTTTGACAATTTTGACAATTTTGACAATTTTGACAATTTTGACAATTTTGACAATTTTGACAATTTTGACAATTTTGACAATTTTGACAATTTTGACAATTTTGACAATTTTGACAATTTTGACAATTTTGACAATTTTGACAATTTTGACAATTTTGACAATTTTGACAATTTTGACAATTTTGACAATTTTGACAATTTTGACAATTTTGACAATTTTGACAATTTTGACAATTTTGACAATTTTGACAATTTTGACAATTTTGACAATTTTGACAATTTTGACAATTTTGACAATTTTGACAATTTTGACAATTTTGACAATTTTGACAATTTTGACAATTTTGACAATTTTGACAATTTTGACAATTTTGACAATTTTGACAATTTTGACAATTTTGACAATTTTGACAATTTTGACAATTTTGACAATTTTGACAATTTTGACAATTTTGACAATTTTGACAATTTTGACAATTTTGACAATTTTGACAATTTTGACAATTTTGACAATTTTGACAATTTTGACAATTTTGACAATTTTGACAATTTTGACAATTTTGACAATTTTGACAATTTGGACAATTTGGACAATTTGGACAATTTGTACAATTTTGACAAATTTGACAATTTTGACAATTTTAACAATTTTAACAATTTTGACAATTTTGACAATTTTGACAATTTTAACAATTTTGACAATTTTGACAATTTTGACAATTTTGACAAGTTTGACAATTTTGACAATTTTGACTATTTTGACAATTTTGACAATTTTGACAATTTTGACTATTTTGAAAATTTTGACAATTGACAATTTTGACAATTTGACAATTTTGACAATTATGACAATTTTGACCATTTGACAATTTTGACAATTTTGACAATTTTGACAATTTTGACAATTTTGACAATTTTGACAATTTTGACAATTTTGACAATTTTGACAATTTTGACAATTTTGACAATTTTGACAATTTTGACAATTTTGACAATTTTGACAATTTTTACAATTTTGATAATTTTGACAATTTTGACAATTTTGACAATTTTGACAATTTTGACAATTTTGACAATTTTGACAATTTTGACAATTTTGACAATTTTGACAATTTTGACAATTTTGACAATTTTGACAATTTTGACAATTTTGACAATTTTGACAATTTTGACAATTTTGACAATTTTGACAATTTTGACAATTTTGACAATTTTGACAATTTTGACAATTTTGACAATTTTGACAATTTTGACAATTTTGACAATTTTGACAATTTTGACAATTTTGACAATTTTGACAATTTTGACAATTTTGACAATTTTGACAATTTTGACAATTTTGACAATTTTGACAATTTTGACAATTTTGACAATTTTGACAATTTTGACAATTTGACAATTTTGACAATTATGACAATTTGACAATTTTGACAATTTTGACAATTTTGAATATTTTGACAATTTTGACAATTTTGACAATTTTGACAATTTTGACAATTTTGACAATTTTGACAATTTTGACAATTTTGACAATTTTGACAATTTTGACAATTTTGACAATTTTGACAATTTTGACAATTTCGACAATTTTGACAATTTTGACAATTTTGACAATTTTGACAATTTTGACGATTTTGACAATTTTGACAGTTTTGACAATTTTGACAATTTTGACAATTTTGACAATTTTGACAATATTGACAATTTTGACAATTTTGACAATTTTGACAATTTTGACAATTTTGACAATTTTGGCAATTTTGACAATTTTGACAAATTTGACAATTTTGACAATTTTGACAATTTTGACAATTTTGACAATTTTGACAATTTTGACAATTTTGACAATTTTGACAATTTTGACAATTTTGACAATTTTGACAATTTTGACAATTTTGACAATTTTGACAATTTTGACAATTTTGACAATTTTGACAATTTTGACAATTTTGACAATTTTGACAATTTTGACAATTTTGACAATTTTGACAATTTTTACAATTTTTACAATTTTGACAATTTTGACAATTTTGACAATTTTGACAATTTTGGCAATTTTGACAATTTTGACAATTTTGACAATTTTGACATTTTTGACATTTTTGACATTTTTGACATTTTTGACATTTTTGACATTTTTGACATTTTTGACATTTTTGACATTTTTGACATTTTTGACATTTTTGACATTTTTGACATTTTTGACATTTTTGACATTTTTGACATTTTTGACATTTTTGACATTTTTGACATTTTTGACATTTCTGACATTTTTGACATTTTTGACATTTTTGACATTTTTGACAATTTTGGCAATTTTGACAATTTTGACAAATTTGACAATTTTGACAATTTTGACAATTTTGACAATTTTGACAATTTTGACAATTTTGACAATTTTGACAATTTTGACAATTTTGACAATTTGGACAATTTGGACAATTTGGACAATTTGTACAATTTTGACAAATTTGACAATTTTGACAATTTTAACAATTTTAACAATTTTGACAATTTTGACAATTTTGACAATTTTGACAATTTTAACAATTTTGACAATTTTGACAATTTTGACAATTTTGACAAGTTTGACAATTTTGACAATTTTGACTATTTTGACAATTTTGACAATTTTGACAATTTTGACTATTTTGAAAATTTTGACAATTGACAATTTTGACAATTTGACAATTTTGACAATTATGACAATTTTGACCATTTGACAATTTTGACAATTTTGACAATTTTGACAATTTTGACAA